>NW_027069645.1:45416-198608 GCF_002906115.3 Quercus suber | reverse complement strand
AAACAACCAATCCAAATGAATCTCAAATCAAATCCACCATAACCATTCAAATTTCCTATTCACAGAAACAAAATACATTTGAAATCAAACTATTCACAGAAACCAAATCAAATCTCAACAACAAAATCTAAATCCCCAAACCCACAGGTTAAACAAAAGAATCTAAAATCCCCAAACCCACTAATCAAATAAAGAAAAAATGGAAGAAGAACATCAAAAACCATTGCCGTATATCACCATGGTTGTTCGTCTTCGTCTTCGTCTTCGTCTTCGTGGGTGAGATCGCAGAGGCTTTACGGCGAGAATCTTAGATTTTCGTCTTCGTCTTCTTTGGCAAAGAGAGTGAGACCGAGAGGCTGAAAGCATGAGAGAGGCGCGGGTGACAGTTGGTGGCTGACGGTGTGAGACATGAGAGGAGAGTGAGTGGGAGTGAGGGCGTGTGAGGGAGGCGTGACTGAGGGAATGAGGGCTGTGAGGTTGAGGACTGAGTGAGGGAGGCGTGACTGAGGGAGTGAGGGCTGTGAGGTTGAGTTCTGCGCTGAAGAATGAGGGATTGGATTTAGGGTTAGCTTATAGGTATATATATAGGGGGGGTATTTTTGTAATTTCTGTGTACCGGGTTTTTATCCGGGCCGGGTTTCGGGTCGGGTCTTGGATTTTTTGATAAAACCCGGACCCGACCCGGACCCGCTTCGGGTTTTTTAAAAAAAACCCATACCCGACCCTATTTCTTTTACCCGGTCCATTAGGGTCGGGCCGGACCAGGTACCCGCGGGTCGGGCAAAAATTGCCATCCCTAATTTTGACTTTACCATTGGAGGCTCGCCAACAAACACCCCACTGGTGACCCATCATTGTTGTCTTCCCTTGTGTTCTTGCAAGTTGCACCAGGGCTATCTGGACAACCTGAATGACTAACAACTGATAACTGATGACTTTAGCTTCATCATAAAGCTATAAAACAAAATAAAAAACTGTAAAAAAAACAAAGGTTAAAAAGTTGCCATTAACGGGCATTTTATGATGCCCATTAATACAACCCTAATTGAAAAATTAAAAAGTAAAAAAAAGGGCCGCTTAGCTATAAAATTATTTGTTAAAAAAAGAAAAAAGAAAAAAAAAAAGGAAGGGCTATTAGACTATGGCTATATACAAGGCAACTCTCTTGGTACTACTTTAATAATATACAAACGTACATGCAGATTGCAGTTTTTTGTAGATTACCTCTTTTTCACTTAATTTTTGAGGCAACACAATGTGAAAACTCACCGTCCTGGTTCGTCTCTATCAACCTACCAGCCAGTTAGTTCTATACTTACTTTGCTATCTCTTCATGTACCATCAGTCATACGTGTATACCCTTAATAATCTATTTTAGAAAATTATTTATGAAAAATTAAAAAAAAAAAAGTAAAAATGTTAGTCATTTTTTTCATTTTATCATAAAAATTTCTTTAAATGGTTTACTAATATATGTTTTAAGGGCATACGTTAATAATTAAAACTCTTTATTTTTTATATTAGTAATCAATCGGGCATTGATTTGAACACATAGAGAGATAGATATTTGTTCAGAAAAATCAGGATTTTGAGTGAGGGGTGTTAGAGCATGTCTCAAAAACTCATGCCGTACACTTCTCGCTTTATAAATTTATTGTTTTTTAATTTATTAATTTCTTTGTTCTCATTTTATTTATGTCTAGCACTAATACTTATGGTCCGTTTGGATACAGCTGAAAACTGAAACTGAAAACTGAAAAACACTGTAGCTAAATAATTTTTAAATGTGTGAATAGTATCGTGGGACCTATATTTAATGAAAAAATTGCTGAAAAGTGAAAATTGTGGGTTCATGAACAGTAAAATTTGGGTTGAAAGGTCAAACTTTGCGGCTACTGTTCATTGAACAGTAACAGCAACAGTACATAAATAGTAAAAAAAAAAAAAGACTGAAACCCGTGAAAAAAAAAAAATGCTGAAACGCAAACGCACGTTTCAGCTTTTCCGCCCAAGCCAAACGGTCTCTTAGTAACCCTGACCAACTAAATCTAATAGTTCAAAATTAATTAAAAGTTACGTTAATGAGTGCACTTAGGACAATTTTTAATAAATCATTTAAGGAAAGTTTTTACATAACTTTTATGAGACATAAAAAGTTGTCAAAATTTTGATTTTTCTTTTATTTTCCCATAAAAATTTGTAAAAATATACTCTAAACTAATGTTTTTAGGGCATCCATTAATTTTTCTCTTCATTAATATACTTGTTCTCAAAGTGATCAATTCTAACACTTTAGCGTGTGTGATATTTTTATTATGTTAAGTTTGTTGCACATTTTTATCTCATTATGAGATTCTCATTCCGCCTTTGTTTTTCTTTGATAACAAATTTTAAATTAATAGACAAATGTCACCTAACTTTATAAATTATGCAAACACATGGTGCACACTCACACCCATTGCTTTGCTAGCCTGCCAACCAGTATTAACTAATCATATGCTCCAAAATGTCCTCTTCCACTTCTCCTTTTAAAATATGAAAATGTTTTTCTTTAAACTAGTTTAGAGAAAAACCCTTCAAATTTATCCTCTATCTTTTTATTATATGTGAATTTTGAAAATCTAACTATTGGATTGCATGTTATTATTATATATATCCTCCATGCTTGCAAAATTTCAAGAAGATCAAAGATTAGTATATATGTTATCAATTAAATGTTTAAATTTTAAGTTTTTGTAATCTAAAATTATGCATAAAAAATAATTTTGTTGATTGAATAATAAATAACATTCGAATTAAATGAAATTTTGCATTTGTGTTAATAACATAAAGAACATGACATTTAACGGTTAGATTTTCAAAATTCACATCAAATAAAAAATATATATAGGAGAAGTTTGAGAAGTTTGAAAAGTTTCTCTTCAAACTAATCCGGACAAAAACCTTACCATTAAAATAATGACAAAGAAATAACTTTACTAATATAACTATTATAGCAAATCATAGCCATTAAAATAGTATGAGAGAGAGAGAGAGGGAGAGAGAGAGAGGGGGGGGGTAACAAATAAAAAAAATCATTAAGACAATGTCTGAATTAGAGACTCACAATCACAAATAAAAAATTCACAATCATGAGAAAAAACGATCACATAAATGTATGAAAAGAGAGAAATATCATATCACATAGAGTTAGGTTCCAAAGAGAAAATGAATAAATAAATAAATATATCATAGTCAATACAACCATGTGGATGAATTCAATTATTAATGTGGACCTATAATGTAAATTTAAGGCACATAATGTAGGTCACTATTTATATTTGCACATGAAGATGTTTATTTTTGCATTGTTAGACGAGTAACCCTAACGGGTAATTTCTAGTTCAGCTTAAGCCCCACATCCCTTGGACACCATCAAAACCTCTAATTCTAAAAGGCTTCCATAGGAAACAACTTGGGAAAACATAGTTTTTTTAGGTTTTTATACAAACAACTTTAAAGTCATTTGGTTCCTAAAAATTTACATAAAACCCAAGCACACAACAAAGTATTGCACTAAAACAAAACCAACCCATTTCCCAAAAACGATGGTATATCGTTGTTGTCATTTGTTTGTTTGGTTTATATATATATATATATATATATATATATATATATTGTGTAGTGATAATGATGGTATATCGTTGTTGGTATCAACTAAGTATGCAAAGCCGAAAACAATGATCCTATATTAAGATCAAGCGACAAGAAAATGATATCAAATGAAGTAAAAGTATGATAATAAAAAAAGTTTTAAATAAAAATTCATGCAGGCAGGCCCCTAATGAAAAAATAAGATGCGGGAAATTAGGGACTTACTACTTAGAGAAGAGCACTCGAGCAAATAAAGACTAGGTTGATTTTGATTTGGAGGTGGGGGGGGGGGGGGGGGGGGGGAGATTAATTTATGAGGGATAGGGCTAAGTTCTAATTTCTTTTAGGTCCAAATTTTGGTTAAATCATAATATATACACAATTTTTAAAAATAAATAAAAAATGTCAGGGGGGCCTGAGTTTCCTAGGCCCTAAATTGGGTCCATCCCTGCTTTGCAGTGAGTACAAACAAAAGAGAACAATAAAATTGAGTCATTGTTATGACAAAATAAGGAACTCCTATGACAAAGATGGCTTCCTCCCTTTTATGAAAACTCCTTCTCTCCCTTTCCTTGGAAGCTCCAATTCAGTTATTACTCCACTTTTCTCTTCTTCACTTGTTAAATCTTTCTCTTTTTTCATGTATGTCCCCTTCAGCCCTTCTTGTAGCTTCCCATGATTGGGGGATAGGTAGTACTAGTGGGTTATTTTCCCATCAGATATCTCTTAGCCCATGTCTAGTGCATTAGTAGGCCTGTTAAAGACTAGTTTATTGTTTAGACGGTCTTTTATCATTTAAGGTTGAATGGATGCTAGTCGGTAAGAGTAATTAATGCGTAGCTTACTTTTACCTCTCTTACATGTCTCTTCCTCCCCGACTGAGCCTTTCTCCTCTATTACTTCTCAAACTCTTCTAATTTTATTTTATTTTTGGGCTTAGGCCTAGGGATTAATCATTGTCCTTATGACTGTGCAAAGACATCATCTGGATATAATGGTTTACATGCTCTACCAGATCTGTTTTCCCGTCATAAGAGTTAAATGGAGGTTTAGTAAATCTGCTTGGCATCGGTGCCCGTTCGATATCTCCCGAGAACGGTGATGAGACGTCTCTCCATGGCCACCCCTCACATTAGCTGACCCCTCTACACGCTCCTCACGGTCTCTTCTCCAATGCCTACCCCTTGCTTCCAACTCCTAATCTCTTACCAATCTACGCAAGCATTCGAGTTCCTTGTCCCTCCAATCAAAACGCTCATACTATGAGGTGCCTGATAACGTTCGGTGTGTTTGAAACGACACTTCTCCAAGACTAGACTACTCTTCCCTCTGCTCATACTCCTTGTCTTCGCGGCGCCTCTTCTGCCTTCTTTCCCGCCAACTGGATCCCCGAGAAGTCTCTTAAAGTCACTTTCAGCGTAACTCCCCGATTGTCTTTCGGACATTTTCCCCGCATGAATCTTAGCAGAATCACAACTATGTAGGAGATTCTCACAGATAGCGCTAATTGTGCATACCCCTATTCTACTTAATGGACCGGGTTTAGAATTGGGCTCACAATTTACTTGTATAGTGGGTTTAGTGTTTCCTACTAAGGGTAGTTCCTTGCTAAGCAATCTAATGACACCCCTTAGCTCTCATGAACTCCTTTACTTTTTTCTCTGTGTTGCTCTCCCCCTTGGTGGTACTTGCTCTATCTCTCTCTTTTACTCCCTTTTTTCTCTTCAAAATTGCCCCCCTTCTACTCTTCACCCAATTCTGCTATTTATAACTTGAGGTTGGTGGAGGTTTCATGATTACAATCTAGTCTCACTCATGTAGGTAGGGCCCAATGTGATTATTCCTGACAAGGAATATGCCCCATTGGAAATATTGGTAATGGCATTGGAACTGATTTCCGACTCCAAAAGATCACCTTGCAGCAATATTCCCCAAGGCAATAGCGAGTTGCCGGGGATGTGAGAAGTTCCGAGCAAACACACTCCCGAGCAAGTCATAATGGACCGGACATGGGCTTTTATAGCTTGAGGTTGATGGAGGTTCCATGATTACACTCTGGTCTCACTCATGTGGGTAGGGTCCAATGTGATTATTCCTAACAAGGAATATGCCCCATTAGAAACAATGGTAATGGCATTGGAACTGATTTCCAACTCCAAAAGATCGCCTGATAGCGATACTCCCCAAGGCAATACCAAGCTGTCAGGGACGTGAGGAGTTCCGAGCAAATACACTCCCGAGCAAGTCATAATGAACTGGACATGGGCTTGTTATGAGGTTTGGGCTCAATTTTGGTCTTTGAGAATGTTCGGGCCAAGGCCCAATGGGCTCAGGGTCCCACCCTATACATTTAGTATTTTGAATAAGAGAGCAAGATCATGGTCCCAAGAACTAGCATAAGGCATTTCTTCAAATCAATCACAGTTGTTTGGACCATTTGGTTAACAACTCACTAGGTAATAGCTATTAACCTATAAGAGAGCACCATAATGAAAGAATTTTTGTATTGGTAAACAGTACAATATTTTGTGAGAGCTACGATGAGACAAGAATGAAGAAGCTTTGCGACTACAGCTAGACCTAGTCGACGAAGCCCGGACTATAGCTGAACAAAGGATAGCTCGATACCAAAATCTCATGGCAAAATACTACAACTCCAAAGTCAGACACAGAGACTTCCGGATCGGAGACCTTGTGCTTCGGAAGTTATAGGAGCAGCTAAAGATCCCTCACAAGGAAAACTTGGTCCAAACTGGGAAGGCCATACAAGATCTCGTCTTGGCAGAGAAAAGGAACCTACCATCTCGAAACCATGGACGGGGGAGATTGCAACACCCGTGGAACACTGACCTGCGGAGGTACTACCAGTAGATGCAACAGAAGAGACGTCCACCCTTCGCAGCATTCCAGCTTATATCTAAATTTTTAGTAGTTTTTATTTTTTTTTTTACTTTTCAATGTTTTTACTTTAACAAACCTCTCTACTAGTGCCTTTTTAAGCCCAAAGGGGGCAGGCACCATTTTCCTATAAAGACCTTTTTTAGGTAACAAGGTTTATTCTGCCTAAACTATTTTATATCACAAGTTCCAAAGGCCGTCCACAAAAACGGACGGACCATCCCAAGTATGAGTCCATATAATGGACGGATCGACAAGGCTGTCCATAAAAGTGGACGATCATCCCAAGAGGATGAAAACCTAAGTCCATATAATGGACAAACCAGTAAAACCGTCCACCAAATGGACGGACCATCCCAAGAGGATGAAAACCTAAGTCCATATAATGGACGAACCAGTAAAACCGTCCACCAAATGGACGAACCATCCCAAGAGGATGAAAACCTAAGTCCATATAATGGACGGATCAATAAGACAGTCCACCAAATGGACGGACCATCCAAGAGGATAAAAGCCTAAGTCCATATAATGGACGAAACAGTAAAATCGTCCACCAAATGGACGGACCATCCCAAGAGGATGAAAACTTAAGTCCATATAATGGACGGATCAATACAAATGTCCACCAAATGGACGGACCATCCCAAGAGGATGAAAACTGAAGTCCATATAACGGACGGGCCCGCAACGTAGTCCGTAGGAGAACAGGCCAACCCAAATAGACGGGTACTACTGAGTCCATGTAATGAGCAAACTCAGGACAACGTCCGTTAGTTGAACGGACCTCACAAAGAAAGCTGAGTAAGATACCTGATGGACGGGTACAAAAAACAGTCTACCTAACGTGTGGATTTAAATTGTGCCTAACGGGCATGTTTAATGTACGGTCCACCTAACGGATGGATTCAGATTATGTAAAACGGACACTTTCGAACCGTTCAAAAACGAGTCATGCAAATCATCCAAAAGGATGACGGCCCTTATAGCTAAGCGAGTCATGAAAGGAAGTACCACAATAAGCAGGACGGATCTCACTTAAGCATGAAAATACGTTGAAAATAAAAAAAAAAAAAAAAAAAAAAAAAAAAATATACATCCCACAGAGATAAAATAGAAGGTCAACGGACCCATTATATAATAACATGCTGAACATCAGTGTATAAATAAAACCCGTAAAACATGACGGGTGCTATGAATTGTTCCACACTTAAAAAAAAAAAAAAAAAAGCTAAGTTATTACAAAAGAGAGTTGGCATAATCAGGCTCCGTCTTCTTCTTCATCTGGACGGTCCCCAGCATCTTTGGCCTTACTGTCCGCAGCAGTATGATCCAATGGAGCTTCACGGACGATGCCGTCATCATCAAAGAGAGCATCAGTATCCTCCGTCTGAGCGGGCTGGGCAATGGACGGCTCCGGGCAAAGACGGAGACGGCGGACAAGTCCAGATCGGGATACAACCTCCTCACCTGACGGAGGGCATCGTCGAACCCGTCGTTGTAGACTAGACTCAGCTCCGCAATAACCTCACTGGAGTCACGGTACTCTCGTACGGCTTCCTCCTTGGCGTGACAGACCTCATTGTCTTTGTCCACTAAGGCTTTTTTCAGGTCTTCCACCATCTGAACGGCCTCATCCCGGGCCGTCTCGGCCATCCCCAGCTTTTTCTCATGGGTGATCTTCCAGGCCTTCAGGTCGAGCAGTTCCCCCTCCGTCATCTTGGCCTTCTCACGGAGTCGGCCAATGGTCGTCTCTTGGTTGAGACACCGTCCCATGAGGCCCTTCGTCATGATTATAGCCTGAAGACGGCGAAAATAAGTTAACAAAACATAAAGCAAAAATGGATGAACGGATGGAATAAGGTGGACGGATCATTACCTGGGCAATACTAAAGAGGGCCGTCTCTCCATCGCCTCCGTTGAGTGGTTCCCAAGATCCTCGTAGTCGTCGGTAGTGATGATCGACGACATCCTTTCCAAGGCATACTTGGAATCTTCGCGGAGCAAGACGGGTGGTTTCTTCTGCTCGCCTGGCTGACCTGTCATCAGCCCCTTGCCTTTACCATGCTTGGACGGAGGGACTGACTTGCTCCCCTCCGCCATCAAGCCAAGGACCGGGTCCAAAGGAACCTTAGGCTGCTTAGACGGACCGTCGCTCTTCATAGGCAGCTTCCGTTTTAGAGAAGGCTTGCTAGAGCCCGTCCCCATGGCGTCCGTCCCCGTTTTCTTGTTCTTCGCGGCTTGAAGTCTTATGGCCGCTCGTCTTTTGGCATCCTCCATCTCTGATAAAGGATGACGGATTATGGAGCAATAGTGATGATAAAAAAAAAAAAAAAAGAGTGAGAAGTGAAAATGGCAAGAGATGGACGGACTTACGCAGACGGGTCGTTTTCTCGTACTTTAAGGCCGCCGGGGTGGGTTCAGGACCGTCGCAATACCAATGGATAGTATCGAGGTTGACAAGCTTGGCCCACGTCCTCTCCTCTGGTGTTGTCTTGGAAAATTTTTTTCAAGGAAAATGAATTCCTCGAGCGTAACTTGGGGACGCCGTCGGACTGCAAAATAGAAGACGGAGGTTAGAAACATTACAAGTTACATGAATGAACGGAGTGGTTTACGACGGACCATACCAGATGAGTTTAAAATGCCCCAAACTGTGTCGACGGGCATGAAGTCCGTCTCCCCTGGATGACTCATCCAGTCGTCTCCTTCCATGAAGAAGTAACGACTCTTCCAATCCCTGTTTGAGTTCGGGGTCTCATAGATGACTTTCAGAACGGGACTCCTAGGGACGAAGCTGTACATACCCCTTGACTTATCTATTTCGTCTGGACGGTAGCAATGAAGGAACTCTCTTATTGTGAGCCTCCTCGCTCCGTCCGTCATGGCTCCGTACAGGACCTCCATGGCAATAAAGACCCTCCAGGCGTTGGGGGACACCTGGCTGACGGATATGCCTAGGTAGCTTAAGAGTTCGCGGTGTAGTGAACTCAATGGGAACCTCAACCCAGCCTTTAGCACCGGCTCGTACACGCCCACTCCGTCCACTCCTTTGTAATAACATTTCTCTGACATGTAAGGTAGACGGAGTGGGATATGGTCAGGAATTTGGTAGCGGTCCCTTATTGTATTGAAGTGACCCTCCTTGATGGTCGACGTAAAAGCGTGGACCGTCCACTCTGGGGGCAAGATGAACTCCCTAAGTCCATCAACCCCTACGACAGACCTCACTATTTGTTCTTCGTCATCTGGAACCTCCTGGGCTTCAATCATCTCCAGGCCCTCATATGTTGAGGACGAGGAAGATGACGACGGACTACTCTCGCTCGAGACGTCGTGGTCTTTGGGACTTGACGGGTATACCCCCTCGTAGTCCGCCCCGTCGGGAACGACCGACTGGTTACTGGACGCACTAGACATTTCCTACATATAATTACAGAACCTAAGACTCTGACGGGTTGGAGATAACGACGGACGCATTAAGTACAAATAAAAGAACAAAGAAATGACGGATATAAAATAACTCACCAGGAGCTTGTAGTAGGATGCGACGAGTGACGGATGCTTGAGTGAACGGGTTGCGCTCTGACAGACGTGACGGACTCGCTCTGACAAATCTCTTCCAGCAGCAAGTGGAGAAATGAAAGGCGGAGGACTAATATTTATACTGGGAGTGCACGGAAGACGAAGCGACGCCTCGTTCCAAAACAACAGCCACTAACAGATTGACATTTGGCACAACGCATTAATGCGCCAGCTCCTGACTCAGCATTGTACGGATGAAAATTTGCAGACAGGCTACCGAGTTTTAGATCCGTCACCCCATGGGTCCGTTCATAAGTGCTGACGGACCCATCGGGTGAGGGGGCAACTGAAAAGGGAAAAGTATCTCTTAGGCCCGAATAAACGGATCCATTATTTGCACGGGCCCCTGTGGATGGACCTGATGTGAACGGGCCGGACAAAGACGGGGTGAAGTATGGTGGGCTAATTATCCATGGGCCTGCTGAGCCCCTAATGAGGAATATTTTGGCCCATTCTCGTAAGAGCCCAAATAGAGTCCTTGCGCTAGTAGGACTCCGGAAATCTTGTATACTTGGTAAAAATCTTCCGCATAAGGAGGAGACTTATTCACCACGTTTAGGATTCTACCAGAAGAGTCCTATAAGGAAAAGACTTCCGCACCAAGGAAGGAATGTCAACCTCAAGCCACTATAAAAGCCCCAATACCCTCATAAGCCAAGGTACGCATAATTAACCCTATCTAGCACTCTAGAGTTGTGAGCATACTTTCTAACTTAACCTTCGGAGGGCATTTGGCCGGCACCACACCGGTGCTCTCTGTTAGGTCCTCTTTTCTCTGTGCAGGTGTCGTTTCAAGGGTACGAGCATTGTGCAACTCACTGTTGATATTTTTCGGCATCATCAATAACCCTAGTCCATTCCTATTTTGGGCAGAACAAAACTATTAATTCTTTGATACCAATAAAGTAATAGGGATCTTGAACTAAGGAAAAGATTCTAGATGCTAAAAAATGCCGGTATAGCTTTTGTCAATGTTACACCCCGTAACTTTTTCTCTTTTGTTGGATGTGCTTTTGTCAAATCTATCATTGGATTACATTGTCTCCTTATATCTTTCGGCTTGCAAAATATCAAAATGATCATCATAGATCAATAACTATCTCATCTAAAATATGTATATATATTAGATTAAATTTTAATTTTTTGTCATTAAAATCATACACAAAACATGAGTTTAAGGATTGGATAGTAAATTAGATCCAACAATAACAACAAAGCTTTAGTCCCAAAAATTTTGAGTTGGCTATGAATCCTCAACAAATTAGCTATCGTCAAATTAGATCCAATGGGCACAATATTTTGCATGCTTGTTAATCATAAACAGAACATTTAATCAAACAATTGAATTTTCAACATATAAATCCAGTAAAAAGTTATTATAGCTTATTGTTAAATTTTTTAATAAATTACTCTTACTTATCAACAAAAAAAAGAGTTATTATAGGGTGGAGCATTGACAAAGAGTTACATCAAGATAGACACACACTTGACCGAGTAAGAGTTTGACCAGGCGTTTAATAACCTGTCTTGTAGGGTTGGCAATAAAAATTCAGAAGCCTCTAAAAAACCTAATATGAGTTTACTAATTTCACATACAGCCGTTCCCAGTATGCAGTTGTAAAATTAATTTACCCACTTACTGGTTTCCATACAGGTAGCAGAGTTTCAAATCCCTTAATTATCCACCTAAATCCATCTGTATCTAGCTAGTCCTCCTATAACTATACCAACCTCTAACGCCCCTCCTTTAAAAAAAAAAAAAAAAAAAAAAACATAGAGCCATAAAGAGGCCTCCTCATAAATTCTATTTCACCTTTAAAAAAAAAAAAAAAAAAAAAAACATAGAGCCATAAAGAGGCCTCCTCATAAATTCTATTTCAGTTGTTCAATATAAAAAGTAAAGTGCTTCAGATTTCTAAATCAATTTTGTTTTCCAATCATGTGCAAACCTTAATAGATAATAGATTGCTTTTCTAGCCACTTCCTACCAACTCTTCAAAATGAGCTATAACAGATAGGGTGCAGTCACAGAGATAACAAGTGATAGTACCTGATGGATACCACTTTCATGAACAAAAGCATTAGGACCAACAATAGCTTTGTGTGGCTGCACATGCAACCCAGTGTACTCCTCAACCTAAACAATTATGCCTTGAGTATTAAAAGTGCATTCAACCAACAATGAAAAAATAGGTGTAATTTGTACAGTGAAGAAATTACCATCTTGCTTGTCATATAAATGTGCCGTGTAATAATTCCAGTATAAAGACCTCCCAAGACATCCCCTTCATGGCATTTTAAGATCATTACAACCTGCATATTTCAAAAGTATGTTAAAGCACATTAAACAACAAAAGGGTAATCAATGGCAAAGAGAACAATGAAACAATATAGAAGAATATGAAGAAATTAGCTATGAAAAAATCTTTCATGAAGCCACAACCTTATAATTGAACCCTTTCTTAAATAAATAAAAAATAAAAGGTGGGGGGATGGGGAGTTCCACTTCAGTTATAGCTCATTGGCTTAAACTACTTATTTTAAAAGGATGAAAGATGCCAAAAACAAGACCTGGTTAGAAACCACAACAAGTCTTCATAATCTTATACAGCTTAGTTTCATTTGCTAATAAAGAATGCAAGATGGCATACAGGGCGACAGAAAACATATCAAGGTCCATTCTACACTAAGATCAGAAAAGTTATCTGTAAGGTTGAATTTATTTAATCATTTTATTGGTTTTATTCCGTGCCAAATTTGCTTGTAATTTAGCATTTAGAAACCATGTATTTAGGTGGGAATCATGTAAGGGTAGTGTGTGAGAGAGTGTAAAGAAAAGTTCAAGAGTGTGCAATCAAAAAGAGCCTCATGACTAGATCTCGCGACTGGCAAGTCACCAGAAGTGGCACACGTGTGAGCATGCAGGAGAGTTGCCAGCTGTTGCACTACAAGACAAAACCTCCAGTCTAGCAAGGTAGTTAGCTCACGCCTCAAACTCGCGACTCGTTCCAGTCGCGAGCTCGAGTCGCCAGAACACCCTGTTTGTTTGTAACTGACTCTTCGCATTCCATACACACCCTACTATAAATACCCTTATACCCACGAAATGTAAAGAGCTTCCAGAGAAAATTTTAAGAGAGAAAACTTAGAGAAAAACAAGATTGACTCATCCATAATCTTCATCCTTTGATTCTTCAAATTCCTCTACTCTTACCCTCTCCATTGATACATCCTTGAGAGGTACATTTAGTCAAATCCTTATCTCACCATACTCATATCTGTGAGAAAGTATTTTGGTGCTGGGGAAGTAGTTCAGAAGGGACCAATTCATTTTGGTTGATGCAATGGGCTATTACGGGGTCCAGTAAGATAGAGAAGACAAGGTTCAACATAACCCTGTTGGAGTAAGAAGCTTGAAGGGCTTAAGTGCACTGGGTATATTAGGCTTGGAGAGTTTTCTGCTATTCATGTATCTCAGCTTTATTCTTTAGTGAATTATTGACCGCTTGGAGAGCGGTAGACAGGTTTTACACCGAGTACTTCGGTTTTCTCTTTGATAACACATCACTGTGTTGTCTTTGTGTTTGCATCTCTCTTCTCTTAATCTTTGCCTTTTAATTACTATTGTGATTGTGATTAATTATGGTTTAGATTGTTTTACCAATTCTATTTTAGCTTATTATCATATTCCACACATATATTGTTTGATTATAAGCTTGTTTTGGTAATTTGTAAATTGTGGTTTAAAGTTCATAGGTGTTTTATACACTATTTGAACATTCATTATCAAATTTTGTGTTTGAACTGTTGGAATGTTGGGAGGTCAGTTTCAATGCCATAGAGGAGCCAAGGAGTGGCGAGCCTTGTGCGTCATGTATGTGGTTTGAAAGAAAGAGACAGGTCTTTGATGGCATCAAATATCCTGCCTATGTCATCAATGAGCTCATTTTTGTAGACATTGTTTGATTGGATGTATGCTCTAGGCGGCACCCCCTCAATGTCTTTGGTTAATTTTATTGATTCTCTTTCCTTTTGAGTTCTATTCTTTGAATTGGGCTAGTCTATATCCTTTGTCTTTCCTTTTCCTTTTCTAATAAAATTTTTACTTAAAAAAAGAAAAGAAAAAAGACCTTCTATCTTCATGAAGCCAAATCTTGTCTCCTTGATTATACTCTTCATGATAATCTTCATAAATTAGTGGAGAATCCCAATCTACGGCACAACTCCTTCAAAAGTTTCATCCTTTAATTCAAGTGCACACATTAACTGATCCTCCCATATATGGTTCTTCCTCTCGGCTCCACTTTTAAAGCAACTATTATATGGAATGGCGTGCTTGAGAAAATGGAGAGATGTTTGGCCAGTTGGAAAAGAATGTATGGGGGCTTAGTATCCTAACCCTTTATCTTACATGTAACAAGTTAATCCTGACAAACCAACTTCATTAAAAGTCATATGACCTTTTAAAATACTAATGACATAATGATAAGTAAAACATAAATTAGATAAATAAAAAACAATGAACTAATGGGCCTTCTTTTCTTTTTCGTTGATCTTAAAATCTCCTGCATCAAATTTCTAACTCACAACAGCATCCAAAATGCTTGTATACTTTAATTAGCGAGAATTTTTTGAAGAAAAAGGAAGAGAGAGAGAGAGAGAGAGACTTATAAAGATGGACATACAGAAATCAGGATCAGAAACAGGATGCATTTGATTTTGAATTACTTTTTGATGACATTGATCTAAGTGAATATGGATGCCCGGAAGCCTTGTAAGTCCCTATAATATCTTCAGACGTATGTGAGTAGCATATGTTCTATGGCACACCATAATAATATTGGAGGCATCTGAAGGATAGTAATTACTTAAGGCCGCAATGGGAGACACTAATGCTCATATGCAAGGCCTTTTTAATGGGGGGAGGGGGGTGTGTCATATGAATATTCCTTTCACGGACCTGACTGCTTTTTCCCTGTCACGCACACTTACCACAATTTAGGTTATAATTTTGGAGAAATAACATGTCCACAACATTTTTATAATATTTTTACAACAAATTCTAAGTGTCACATTGTTATTGGTTGTTATTGTTGGTGCAAAAAAATAATTTTAGTGTTAGATTCAAATTTGAACCTATAACAACTAACCACCTATGATTTGTTGTGAAAATATTGTAAAAATGTTATAGACATAACACCTTTCATAGTAAAATATATGTTTTTGAGTGATTTTAGGACCCAAAATTTTTCACAATAGAGCATACTATGCTAGTTGTTTGTCACTAGTGAAGTGGTATGTACACAATATTTTCATAATATTTTCACAACAAATCATAAGTAATTATTTGTTACTAATTCAAATTTGAACTTACTATTGATATTACTTTTTGTTCCCAACAATAACAACTGGTAATAACCTGTCATTTAGGGTTTATTGTGAAAATGTTGTAAAAATGTTGTGGATATAGCATTGCTCTTGTGACAAGTAAATCCACAACTTTCTTACGTGACATATTGTGATTAGTTGTCTCTCACTTTTATATTGACCGACATTTTTTTTTTACTATTTATAATTAATCGCAAGGAAGAATTATAGTAAAAATTGTGAATTTGTTTTTGTTATTAGATTTTTTGTTGTTGCATAAATTCACCAATTTTTTTTTCTCCAAGACTTGTCAACTCAGAGTTGTGGCAAGGTTACATAAAAGAAGGGTCTAAATTTTTTCTATGTTTTTTTTTTTATATGAAATTTTTTCTATGTTAATAGAAGAACCTTATGGGTATGTCACTGACTCAAGCCTAGGAGTGCCAAGAAGACAGAGTT
This sequence comes from Quercus suber, assembly GCF_002906115.3. NCBI lineage: Eukaryota > Viridiplantae > Streptophyta > Magnoliopsida > Fagales > Fagaceae > Quercus > Quercus suber. The sequence goes on along the minus strand of NW_027069645.1, from coordinate 182,669 downwards.
GTGGGCCTTGTGGCGGCTTTGCAATTTTGAATTACTCTAGGGGCTGGTGGTGAAAGTGTAATCTTCAATTTTTGTTTTACTTGTGTATACTGTTGGGGGATGAGACTTCAAGATGCTCTTACCCTTTGAACCTTACAAGTATTTATATTTATGGAGTGACCATCACATCAAATATGTACAGACAAAATAATAGCTCACGAATGCAATAAAATCAAAGTGAAAGACCGAAGGTTATATGAGGGGACCATGTTTAGAAAAATTTTGGACATTTTCACTGTTTTATATTTGTACTTTGTTCAACGTTTTTATAATGACAAATTGACAATGACAATGTTCCTATTTTTCATGTATTTATTTATATATAATGCCAAAACGTGGATGAGGCTTTTGCCATTTAACGAAGGCACAGGGGCAAAGGGCCAAAGTCTCTTTCTAACATGTTCTTTTTAAATAAATAAATAAAAAAGAAAAAAAAAAAAAAAAAGAAGCAGCAACCAAAGTTTACATTTAGCTCCTGCTTAAAAGGTCAGCTTATTTTACAATTTAACTTATTTTTGTTACTATTTATGAGCCCCACTGAACTTTTTGATACTATTCATGAGTCTCACTGTACTATTTCATCTAACTTTTACCTTTATCTACAGTACTTTCAGTAAAAAAAAAAAAAATCAGTTTTAGCAAAATAAGCGCATTCCAAACAGACCATTGTCTCAATATTCTTTTAAAACTCAAATCTATTCAAAATTTTATTTAAAAATAAAAAAATAAACTAAACAATTTTCTTCTACATGTTGTTATTTGTTAATGCTTCTTTTTATACATATATACTAGTTTAAGGCCCGTGCGTTGCACGGTTTTATTATAAATTTATATAATATAATAATAAAAGGAATAAATTGTATTGGTGTAACAACAATCAAATATAAAATGATAACTCCTCAATGAAAATTCTTCTAACACACCAATTGTGCTATAATGAGACTTGTAGTTACATGTATCAAATTTTTTACATTAGAATTTTGTATCTATTGGATCTGCAATATAAGTACTAAGTTTTTGTAAGAAATTTGCAGGTTTGTTAACAATAATATTAATGAAAATAAAATGTTAGAAGTTGCTTTTACCTTTGGGAGATTGTTGAATTCCTCTTTGTAAACTATATTTTTAGTGTATCATTGTTCTTGTTTGTCATGGGACAGGCTCCTCTCCCGTTTGTTGTTCTCCAGTTCTCTCTCGTTTTAATGTGGATGAATGCCACATGGAAACAAAACAATCCAAAGGACAAAAAATAAGCAATGAAATTCTCCCTCTTCTTTCTCCACTCTTCTGTTACTTTCACTTGTTTTCTCTCTCTCTCTCTTTCTGCTGTTTTTCTTCTTTCTCTAAACAGACCAAACCTGAGCATCATAAGCATCAAAATGAAAGGGACAGAGGATGTGAGTTCTGTGCAACCCAAAGGGAAAAAAAAAAAAAAAAAGCCATGAAACAAATCTAATTTTTTATTTGATAATTTTTCATATGGAGCTAAGTCGGCACCAAGATCAGAGCTTGCTGGCTGGAGAAAATCAGTACTTAAGGAGACAAAAAAGGAGTAAAAGATCTCTATTCTCTCAAGGGAAGCCAAGGAAATACTGCTGTGTAAGGTGGGTGTGAGATTACCATCCTTACCCTTATACCCAAACCTCCATTGGGAGGAACCCAATCTGACCACTCTTGCCAAGAATGATAAAATCCCAAGCACAACACTCACATCCTTTGTTCTTTTTGTTTTGATGCCTCTGATAGTCTGATGTTTAGGTTTGGTCCATTTGAAAAGAGGGATAAAGAGAGAAAAGAGTTGAAGTGATAGAGAGAAAGGCGAAACAAGAAAGAGAATTCTGTGGCTTTTTTTTTTTTTTTTTTTTTCCTTTGGGTTGCACAGAACCCACATCCTCTGTCCCTTTCATTTTGATGCTTATGATGCTCAGGTTTGGTCCGTTTAGAGAAAGAGGAAAAAGAGGAAAAAGAGAGAGAGAGAGAGAGAGAGAGAGAGAGAGAGAGAGAGAAAACAAGTGAAAGTAACAGAAGAGTGGAGAAAGAAGAGAGAGAATTTCATTGCTTATTTTTTGTCCTTTGGATTGTTTTGTTTCCACTTGGCATTCATCCACATTAAAACGGGAGAGAACCGGAGAATAACAAACGGGAGAGGAGCCCGTCCCGTTTGTCATTGTTATTTATTGAAATCTTTAGTTCTTCAGGGCCTGTTACTCAAGACAAAGCAACGTACAATTGGCCATGGCTGAACATCCTTGACTCTTTTTTTTATTATCACAGCATAACAAATTTTTAAAGGAAACTATTTTCTTTTTAGGATGAATGATCTCTTGCACAAATATTTGATTCTTGAATGGTATTTTTTTGCCTTTTGGAGATTGAATTTTTAGCTCTTTGCATCATTCATTCATAATGGATTTTCGCCTTAATCTTGCACCTCTTGCTATTTCAACGCTATTCAACTATTTTAAGAAAAATTAAAAGTTTATGCCAAAAAATATTAATTATTGAACTGAAAACAAATTTATTATCAGATAAATGTACACAATTCAAGTAGACGAGTTTGTAATTTGCTACCAATTCATTATGTAAAATAAATGTATGACCATATTGGTACCTTCAAATGTTCATTGCTTATATGGTCTATTTGAAAGAATAGTTAATTCTTGAATAATGATTCTTTGCCTTTTCTTGGTTGAATCTACCGATCTTGATTATCGTAAATTGATAATTGATCTTCGTTTTAATCTTGCAACTCTTGTTATTTCAGTATTGTTCAACTATTTAACCCAAAAATAAAAAATAAAGGCAAACGACTATAGTATAGACAACCAAACTAACAATATGTATATTTGAAAGACAAATCAAGTGCATGTAAAAAATACTTGCTTGTAGGTCAGTGGTGGTGGTTGTGATGTCTCCCATGTCTTGTATATCTCTTAAGTAATCAACAAATGATATTCTAAATTCTAATTCTTGCATGAATAAGGTTATTTTGAAAAACTAAGAGAAAAATTAATTAAAATAAAATAAAATATAATTGTATTTGACAACATAAAAATAATTTTATTATTTTACTTCAAAACTTACACCAAATCAAGTCTCATAAGTTCATTATTTTCTTTAATATTAAGTACCTCCCACATTCTTGTGACTCTTACTCTACATTCCAATTGTTTTTTTTTCAGTGTCAATTTCATCAAAGATGTTATATCTTTGATTTTGTCTACCATTCTGATAAAAAATTATAAACAAAAAAAAAAATATATATATATATATATATATCAAAATGTTATCAACACTTTATCATCATATTAATATCAAGATAAAAAATTATGATATTTATGTAAAGTACTTCAATTAAAATAACTAATAAAATAGAGATGCATCCCCCTTTTCTTTATGTGTCTCCCTATTACAAGTATCCATGCCACATAGAATTAATATTCATTTTCTGCAGAACATCACATGATTCAGGACTCACCTCCTCTAGTGAAGCATTCCCAGCTCTTTCACCAATGCCATTGATTGTCACTTCCAGCTGCCTCGCACCAGCACATGCCCCCTGAACAGATAAAACAAGAAAATGAGTGCAATTTTTTTTTTTTTTCAGATGAATAAACAGAGCAAAAGAAAAGATGGACATACCGATACAGTGTTAGCAGTAGAAAGCCCGAGATCATCGTGGCAGTGTGTCGAAATAATAACATTTTCGATTCCAGGGGTGTTGGCCTTTATATCAGAAATCAATTTCCCAAATTCAGTTGGCACAGTACTGCCCACAGTGTCAGATATGTTTAGAGTTGTCGCACCAGCCTTTATAACTTCACCCAATATTTCATAAAGGAACTCCTTACCAAATCTGGCAGATTCAAAGAAACAAAAGATTGTTAGCTTTTCTAATATAATCTATATCTATATATTACTAAAACTGAAACTTGACATTTATTACTACTGAGCTCTTGTTGCACTACCATATTGTCACGTCATTACCCACATAATTATTATTTATTATTTATTTCTATTTTTTTAACCAAAAAAAAATATATAAATAGATTATTGATTTTACGTATTCATCTTTGTCGGTTTTAACATCTATATATATGATGGAAATTTAGACCCCTTAAACACACAGATTGCGTAGCCTAGATTAATTAGCCAAGTTGTTACTTAGTCAAATTAAGCAATTCTAGGTTAAAACAATCTAAACAATCATATCAAGATATAAAGCAGCGGAAAATAAATAACACAAGATATGATCACCCAGGAAACCACACGGTAAAAACCTGGGGAGGATTTGACCCACCGATCCTCAAGGCTAACCTGAATTCACTATGAAAGAATTGAAGTTCGTACAAAAGGACTACAAGCTCCCCGCTCGACTTCCTAATGCTACCCACCAGTAGAACTTCCTGACACGACCACGCGCAGGCTCCGAATCCACGGACTACTTCTTTCTTGAATTCCTCAATCAGCTACAAGCTCCCCGCTTGCTTTTCTTTTAAGTTCCAATGGTTGCAACAGTAATGATCTTCAAGATGTTGAAATAATCTCCACCATGAAAACCCTAAGTTTTGTGTAAAGGAAAGCTCCTCAAAGATCTCACACGAGATTCACACAAAACAGCAATGTATGAGCAACAATACAATATGGACAACCTTCAAAAACGTGGCTAGGGTTTTATTTATATACCTAGGGTAAAAACATAAAACCCTAAACGTTTAATGAAGTAGGGCTGAGTTGGAAATTCTGCAGAAAATTCAACCTGTGCGATTTTCGATCGATCGAGTCTATTCTTCGATCGATCGAGCCAGGCCGAGAGTCCCAAGTACTTCTGCAGCCACTCGATTCCAACTTTACAATATTAAACCAACTTTGAGCAAGTCTAAATAAGACTAAATACAATGTTTTGATCATGGTTTGCCAACATTACAAATTAGAGTTCTAAATACATAAAATCCTAAGACCTTAGAACCTAACAAACTCCCCCTTTGGCAATCCGTGACAAAACCCTAATTAAAAGCTCAAAGTTTTACAAATAAAAAGCCCTTTACAAAGATAATGCTCATAAAATTCAATTCAGCCTAACTACTATCCATAGTTGCAAGTGTAGACAGCAGCTTAGTTGAATCAACCTGTATAATCCTGAAATACTCAACAAACGCATAAACGCATGTGTGACAGTAAAGAGTAAAACAACAGGTATAACATTCTTGTAAGATCCACACAAACAAAATAAAGACATATAAAAATGAACAAGTCATAAATATAAATCAATACGCAGTGAATCATAAAGCAACAAGAATCAATAAAAAATATCATGTATATCAATCAATGTTACTCCCCTAACATGAATATCCCCAAAAATGATATACAAAGTGAAGCACATAGATACAATCTAAAACTCCACAAGCTCCTCTAAAACAAAAAAAATCTCCCCCTAACTACAAAAACTCTACTACAAGTCAAAACTCCACTCCCCCTTTTTGTGACGGAATGCCAAAGGGCAATCACAAGTCGCCATCAAAAGGAGGTGGTGAGGGTGAATGAAGACGCGCAAGATCAGCTCGGAGAGCACGCATCTCATCCAGCAAGTCCACCAAAATCTGACCATGAGCCTGCTGAACAGTCATGACAGTCTCCAAAGTACGACGAACATCAAAGTCGGCCGAAGGAGGTGGAGGAACATCAGCAGCAGCAGCATCATCACCAACAGGAATAGGAATATCCTCACCAGCCATACCTGCAGAAGAAAAGGAGGAGGTGCGCTACTAGAGGACTCAGATCTAGGGTGTTTAGAACCAGCTCGAAGATGAGCGGCCCTCTGTCTAAGAAAAGACGCACCTAAAGGACCTATCACATGGACGGGCTCAGAGGAAGGAAAGTCACTAAGACCAAGATAGAGAAGAATCCTATGAATGAAAATAGGATGAACAAGAGCATGAGCAGTAGATGAACTCCTATAAACTTCGTTCAAAGAACGAAGAAAAAGATGGGGAAAACTAATAGGAGCATCAGTAACAAGAGCGTACAGAAATACACACCTCTCAAGAGGAATGGTGTGAACATGGGAAATAGGCCAGATCGAATGACAAGCTATCCGAAAGAACAAATAGTGCAACCCAGAGAGCTCAGCAGAAGTGATCCGAGGATCAGAACCCCACTGGACAGTAGTACCAGTGACGTATGACAAAACATCGCTAATCTCGGGAGACTCATCATAAGGATAGACAGGATGCTGGACCAAAGGTACCCCTAGAGCATCAGCCACTACCCGAGGAGTAATGGTGTACTCTACGCCTCGTATCCAACTCTTAACTAGAGTGTTGGAATCATAGACGCGGATAGAGATGTTCGAATAGAACTCTCTAATCAAGGCAGAAGGTGGAGGAGGATCAGAAACATCCACCAAGGGTAACCAACCCCGACGCTCAAAATTTGCCCTAATGGCAGGATCAAGCTCATCTAACAGCACAGAACGCTCAGCCCAAATCTTTCTCTTAACGGTCAGTTTCTCAAAAGTCTCTTGGTTTTCCTCACTCGGAAACCTCTCACTATCAAAGGATGGAGGGGGTGAAGGAGAAGGTGAGGGAACACTCCTACGGGCTCTAGTTTTCCTAGGCATAGTGCTAAGGAAAGGACAGAGACACAAAGAGAAAAACACAAAGAAACAAGAGAAAACAAAACCAAGGGCAGACTGCAAATTAGCACAATAAATAATATAGAACAAAAATCTATATGATGCATGAACAATAAAATGTTGTGATGCATGATCTAAATGCAGTGACAAATTAAGTTTAATTGAGAGTAATTGGACAAAATTGGCTTGAACAAGGAATTTCTATCAAAAATTCCCAAAATTTGAAAAACCACTTGAAAATTTTGCAACAAATTGATGAATTGAGCATTACAAAACACAGCACATAGATTATAATGCTTAATTACACCAACACAACAAGCCAATTTCATCAAATTCAATCCAATTTAACAAAAGCCCCAATTCGGATCAAGAACAAACCCTAGAATTTTCAATTTTTCACAAAACACAAAATTGATCAAATTAACCATCAAGGATCATTAATATAATGTGTCCCCACAAAAACCCAATGATCAATTTCATAAAATAAGGTTTGAATCAACAGAAAATCCAAAAAGAATAAAGTCCGAAAATTACCCTTAAATGCATGGATTTATGCATGAAATAATGAAAATAACATCAAAAGGAAGGGCAAAAGAGTCTTACCGGCTTGAGGAAGGAGAGATCTTGCAAAAACAACGGAGGAAAACGACAAAATCTCAAAGGTGGAGCCTTGCCAACGCGGAGAGAGAAGGAAAAGTTTGAAAAAGTTTTGAAAGGTGGTTGAAAAAGTCAGATTTGATCTTTTTAAAAAGCTTTTCCACGATATTCGATCGATCGAAAATTACATTCGATCGATCGAAAAGCACAGTCATTTTAAGACAAATGAGAGCACTTTTTCGATTGATCGAAAAACAGGCTGGATCGATCGAAATGGGCAGAGGCTCACTAAATTTTGGAAAAATCACAGTTTTTGAAAGACACAAGCCTAATTTTGAAAATAACTCCTCAAAGCATTAAATTGAAGAAACAAAATGCATGAGTATGAGATGGAATGCTTTTTCAAAAACCCAAAATTTTGAACCCAATTTTCTTAAAACAAATTTCAATCAAACTCCCATTGAATTTTCTCAAGCAACAAATATGTTGTGCATAAATCTCAAGATATTTTCAAACTTGGTTGGTCAGACCAAAAACACACACTAGCATGTACAGTGTTTAACAAAGAGTAACTTGTGTCGTGTGTGATACTAGCAAAAACTTGAGATACATGTGAGGTGATATGTGAATAGCAATCAATCACAAAGTCTACACAATTCATCACATAGAATTTAAAAGAGACTATCACCTAAAGAGTTACATCCTATAACTCCCACATCTCCTAGAACAAAAGCTTGCAATCATGTAAGTTTCTTGCATTTTTGCCTCTTATTTGTATGAGATGGCATTCAGCCTAATAGTACACACCGGTTTGAATTAAGTGAATTGGCATCAAGCCTAATAGTACACACCAGTTTTAATTTAATTTGAGGCTACACCTTATGTTCTTTTTGTGCATGTGCTACACTTTCTCGAGCACAGAATCTTATGATATGCACTAAGGTGTTCATGATTGGCTAGTGAACAGTGGTGAGATGGTTATTTATGCCTTTCTCAAAAGGATCAAGTCCGACAGTCAAATAACATGTGACTTCAAGATTAAGACAAAGTGATAAACACCATAAACATCTTTCCCACACAACATGCACTACAAAACTTCAACTAGTAAAGTGCAATAAATAAGCTTATCAAAGCTAAACAAGGTACATAAACATGTTATGTAAAGATAATATGGCCAATCCTTGATTATAAATCCAAGATATATAATACAAAACACAAAAATCTTTTTGGTTTTAACAAACTTTATAACCAAAAACAAAAAAGCACATATTATGCTAAATGAACAATGCAAATGCAATGCATGACAGTGCAAAACTAAGCTATAAAGGGTACACAAACAAGAAATATCAATTTCTTAATTAACCCTTGAGTACATGTACAAACTAGTACATACTCATTCAAAATCAAAAATAGCTTAGCACAAACTATTCAAGTTTCTCCACAATGTCAGGCATGTTCTAAATCAAGAGAGATATAACAATTCATGTAATCCTCAAAAAGAAAAACTAGACACAAAATAAAATATTTTTGTCTTTTTGAAATTTTTCAATGTTTTTGGATTTTTTTTTTTTTAAAAAAAACAACCTAAAAAACAAAACAACCAAAAACAAAAAACAAAACATGTCCACAAATAATTGAAAGAATTAAATCAAGGACAAGTTAGCAACACTCACCTTGGAGAATCTTTTCTCACCCATTTAGCACGAGTATTCGGCTTTGTAGGTGAAAATCCATGAGAAGTAGAGTGCATTTGAGGAATTACACCAATCTTTTGAGAGAGACTGAAATCCTGCAAATTCCTTTCACAAACCAACAAGCTCAAATTTTTCAAAAGCATATGAAATAATTTATTTGAACCTATGGCAGGAGAAATATCATCACATATCCTAAATTGAAACATAGAATGCTTAAATTTTAATTTATGACAATTAGGACGAATGTGACCGGAGACACCACAAAAGTGACAAACAGGAACAAATTTAGGAACATCAGTATTCCTAATAGCAAATCTATTCTCAGATTTTGGTTTTTGCCTCAACAAAGAACAATTTGGTCTAATATGACCAACAACACCACAAAGGTGACAAGTAGGCACAAAAACAGATTTATTATGCTCTCTAACAGTAGGATTAGACTTAGGTTTAGAAACTTCAGCGTCTACATCAGAACTTTTACCTTTGTCTAACCTAGCAAAATAAGCCTTCTCTTTATTATTCCTCTTAAAAGGAGGGATATAAACTTTCTCAGTTTTAGGCTTAAGAGAAACAGAAACACTTCTGTTATCATCAACAAGTTTGGTATTAGACAAATTTTCCAATTTAGCTTCAGCCTCAGCTAACTTTTGTTCCAAACTTTTCATCTTCTCATCTTGAGAGGAAATTTGATTTCTCAAAAATTCATTCTTTTTATTAGACTCATCTAATCTCACAATCAAATCCTCTTTTTCAAGATTAGCCAATTTTAACTCTTCCTTGAATTTCTTAGAAATTTTCAAAGATTTAGATAATTCCTTACGAAGAGTTTCAAAAGCATCAAAAAAATCAACAGAAACAATAGTGTCCTTTTTATTCAAAACATCACAGGCATCAATAAAATCAGCAGAAGCATGAGCAGAAATATGATCAGAAAGACACTTCAAATTATCCATGACAACAGGGGTCAAGGATCAGCTCTTAGATCAAAAGATCTAAAACAAGAAGAGCTACTCGCTCTGATACCACTTGAAGGGATTTAGACCCCTTAAACACACAGATTGCGTAGCCTAGATTAATTAGCCAAGTTGTTACTTAGTCAAATTAAGCAATTCTAGGTTAAAACAATCCAAACAATCATATCAAGATATAAAGCAGCGGAAAATAAATAACACAAGATATGATCACCCAGGAAACCACACGGTAAAAACCTGGGGAGGATTTGACCCACCGATCCTCAAGGCTAACCTGAATTCACTATGAAAGAATTGAAGTTCGTACAAAAGGACTACAAGCTCCCCGCTCGACTTCCTAATGCTACCCACCAGTAGAACTTCCTGACACGACCACGCGCAGGCTCCGAATCCACGGACTACTTCTTTCTTGAATTCCTCAATCAGCTACAAGCTCCCCGCTTGCTTTTCTTTTAAGTTCCAATGGTTGCAACAGTAATGATCTTCAAGATGTTGAAATAATCTCCACCATGAAAACCCTAAGTTTTGTGTAAAGGAAAGCTCCTCAAAGATCTCACACGAGATTCACACAAAACAGCAATGTATGAGCAACAATACAATATGGACAACCTTCAAAAACGTGGCTAGGGTTTTATTTATATACCTAGGGTAAAAACATAAAACCCTAAACGTTTAATGAAGTAGGGCTGAGTTGGAAATTCTGCAGAAAATTCAACCTGTGCGATTTTCGATCGATCGAGTCTATTCTTCGATCGATCGAGCCAGGCCGAGAGTCCCAAGTACTTCTGCAGCCACTCGATTCCAACTTTACAATATTAAACCAACTTTGAGCAAGTCTAAATAAGACTAAATACAATGTTTTGATCATGGTTTGCCAACATTACAAATTAGAGTTCTAAATACATAAAATCCTAAGACCTTAGAACCTAACAATATATTTCTTTTTTATTTACAATTTTCCTATAGTTTTTTTTACATTCACTTATTTTTAAATATTTACACTTTCTTCAACTTTTCTTCTTCCCTTACTTTTTCATCTCCTCACTACCCTCTACTTTAATATTACTATTCATTTTCCCTTCATCTTCCTTTATTTATATCTTCTTATCCCTTTCCTCTTACTATAAATTTGTTACTTTTTTCCATTCTTTGCATAGTTTTCTCTCATAAAAAGGTTTTCTCTCTCTCTCTCTCTCTCAATGTTTTGGTGGATTTTTATTTTTTATTGCATCTCTGCTTTAGGTTGATACGATTCAGTTTTGTATTTTAAGTTATTATTATTATTTCGCTCTTTGATTGTTAAATTTTATCCGATTACATTATAAAAAATTATAGATAGTAGATAAAAATAAAATAGTATTCCATTACATAGCATAATTTGAATAATTTAGTGTTTATTGTTATATCTTTTAATTTTTTTTTTCTTCTCTTCTCTTTTACTCAATATTGAAATTCAACCACATCCTCCTTATCATTAAATTATTTATATTTTCTCTCTCTTTTTGTTTTAAAAAATAAAAAAATGTAATATTTTACTTAAATTCAAATAAAAGAAAATTGTGCTCATCAAATTGTACTAATTTTTTTTAACATTTACACTTTTTCCAACATTTCTCCTTCTCTTTACCTTTTCATCTCCCCAAACATTCTACCTTGATATCACTTTTCCTCTTTCCTTTTATCTTCCTTTATTTTGTTTCTTTTTATTATCATCTTTTTAATATAAATTTGTCATTCACTCTTCCATTCTTTACATAATTTTCTCTCACAAAAAAAGTGGTTATTTCCCACTCTTTCTCCCTCAATTTTTTGGTGGATTTTTATTTTTCTTGCATCTCTATTTTAGCTTGATAAAGTTTTGTATTCTTTGGAACTCTATTTTGGTTGATGGGATTTAGTTTTGTGTTTTAAGGTTTTTTTTTTTTTTTTTATGACTTTGATTATTAAATATTATCATATTGCGTTATAAATAATTAAAAATAGTATATAAGAATGTACTATTATTATATTACATAGAATTATTTGGATAAGTTAGTGTTTATTGTTATGTATTTTATTTTTATTTTTTTCTCATATCATTTAAATTCAGCCATATTCCTCATATATATCATTAAATTATTTATATTTCCATTCCTTTTTTATTTTATAAAATTTTAAATATAATATTTTGTCTAAATTAAATAAATAAAATTGTCCACATTAAGTGGAATAATGCTAGGGAAACACTCATTCTCACACCCAATGCATCAAAGGAAGAATGAAATACAAAACAAATCAAGTTAGAAACACTTAAAAAAAAAAAAAAAAAAAACTAATAATGCATATTTAATGTCATAGAATCATCATCAAATTTTGAAAAACGATAGGTTGCCAATGGAGAGAGAGAGAGAGAGAGAGAGAGAGAGAGAGAGAGAGAGAGAGAGAGATGGTATAGAAAAAAAACCAATACAAAGTAATAAAGAGTAGATAAAGGAAAAAAAAAAAACAAACATCAATTAGTAATCGTTGATTGGAAAACAAAGAGGTTGTAAGGAGAAGTAAAAAAATAAAATAGAGATTACCGTATGGAGAACATTAAAAACTTTACAGTGTGGTAACATAAATCGTTAAATTCACTTAAAAAATTAAATCAACAATCAACAATTAAATACAATCATAGTACTAATTTTAAATTTAAAACTAATCAAACTCTAACTACGGAAACCATATTAATCATAAGTAAAAAAGAGATGTTCTTTGATAGTAGTAGAAATTACATAAGAAATAAAGTTAGAAAATTTAAAAATCCATTTTTTAACGTTTCATTTAACCTTATTTATAATATATTTATATATATATATATATAATTTTCGTACACTATTACTTTCGAAAATCTAATGAACAATGCTACCTCTCATTTATCGTCTTTGTTATGAAAATCATCAGTTAGTAAATATATGATAATGGTAAGAAGCGTTACAAATGAGATCACTAAAAAAAATATATAAAATTAATTAGCCACTATCATTATGGAGTAGTAGTAAAAAAGGTATATTTAAGGTTTTGTTAACTTAAAAACTAATGAAAAACTAATGGTTAATAACTAAAATTATAGTATTAATAAAATATTTAATGAGACAATCCTAACAAAATTATCACAGTCAACGTGCGGATATGCAACTAGTGAAGAATAAAGGCCAAAATACATTGTTAGTTCCTAAAATTTAGCCCATGAGCAATTTTAGTCCTTGAAGTTTAAAGTAATCTCTTTTAGTCCCTAACAAATTTAAAGTAATTATTTTTAGTCCCTAAGAAACTTAAAGTGATTGGATTTAGTCCTAGCAAACTTAAAGTGATCACTTTTAGTCCTTATAGAATGATGACACATCAGTTATGACATGTCATGTGAGGGGCTAAGTGTGCGTTTGGTTTGCGCATCCACGTTGGGCGTTTGCGTTGTCAACTTTTTTTTTTTTTTTTAGTTGCACAATTTGACTTTTCAACCACTTTTCAGTCACACAAGTGGGTCTCGTGTACTATTCACGGACCCACAAATCTCTCTTTTTAGCAACTTTTTCATTAAAAATGAGTCCCACAGCACTATTTACACATTTAAAAATTATTTTGCTATAGTGTTTTCTGTTTTCAACTGTATCCAAATGGACCCTAAAAGCAATCACTTTAAATTTTAGCATTAGTCAATATCTTATAGAATTATTCATTAAAAAAAAAAAAAAAAAAAGCCATTTCAATATAGAATTAGTCATAAACACAAATCTTAGCATTTTAAAATTTCACTTTTTTTTCACAAACCCATTTCAGAAAACTGAAAAAGCAAGTTGAAAAGCAAACCTCCCAGCATCTTCGGGGGCGAACTGGACGTCATCACAGCCCAAGCTCCTTGCAAAACTCACCATACTCCTTGCAATCTCAATGACCTGTTCTTTAGTCTTCCTCAACTTGAATTCCATGTGAATAGCACTGGTGGCAATGAAAGTTTGAATCCTGGGTCTTTTAGCGTACTTGATAGCTTCCCAGGCTTTCCGAATATCTTTCTCAATGCACCGAGATAAGCCACAGATGACTGGAACATACCTATTGACATCGATAGCATTGCCAACCTCCTTGGCAATGGTCTTAACGGCCTCGAAATCGCCGTTGGAGGCAGCGGGGAAGCCAGCCTCGATGATGTCGACACCAAGCTTGGCAAGCTGCCGGGCTACATCAAGTTTTTCCTTGGAGGTTAGAGAAGCACCGAGGGATTGCTCGCCGTCACGGAGAGTGGTGTCGGAGATGCGGACATAGTTGGGGTCCGAGATGCGGTTAGGGATGTAATTGGGGTGGTAACGGGGGGAAGGTGTGGGTGTGGGAGTGAAGTTTGATGGGGTTTGTTGGGGGTGGGAACAGGAGATGGTAGTTTTTTTTAAGGTGAAAGGGAGTGAGTGTTTTCGGGAGAAATGAAGAGGAGAGTGGTGGTGGTGGTGGTGGTGTGGAGTTATGGGGTTTAGTGGGGAAATGGAAGTTATGGTTGTGGGGGAGAACTTAAAGGTTGAGAAAACAGTTGTCATAGAGAGAGAGAGAGAGAGAGAGAGAGAGAGAGAGAGAGAGAGAGAGAGAGAGAGAGAGAGAGAGAGAGAGAGAGTTGCTAGCTGTTAAGCCTTGAAGGAGGAGAGTGGGGTTGAAGAATCAGAGACCTACATAAACTGACTCGACCGAAGTGCATTTGAAATGCGTGTTAAATTTCTATCCTCCCATGTGTCTTTCTCTCATTGGTAGAAAATCTACCACCTTATCTTCCAAAAATTATATTTTTTTCAGCCCTCACCAGTTTTAAGACAAAAGGATAAGGTTTAAAAAAATTTCCAGCACATTTCTTTCTCCTATTGGTAGAAAATCTACCACCTATCTTCAAAAATTATTATTATTTTCATCTCATTAGTTCCTAGGCAAGTTGTATACAGCTGGCTTGCACTTTGGTACGAGACTTGCATGTAAAATACAAAATCAACTCAAACTAAAAATAAAAAAATCCAGATCCCTCTCTTTTCAAGCTCTCTCTAGTTTCCACTTTTCACTTCTCACTTTTCAAGCTCTCTCCAATCTCGAGAGTCTTCTCCAGCTGCCCCTATCATCACCATGTCTCTACCTCACTCTCTTTCCACCATGTCTCTACCTCTATTGGCTTACTGACAGAATACCAACGCCTTATGGCAACACAACGAAGCTCCTGAGAAGAGACTAGTGGTGGTCTTCCTTATAGTTGATTGCTGGCATGGCTTTGGCAGTTTCTTTTTTCATTTTGCTGGCATGAGGACTTTTTTAGGTGGGTTGTGTTGTTTTTTAAAATGGGCCTCTCCTTGTAAACTTTTTCTCTATAAACTCTTTTTCTCTTTTAACAATATTCCTATCTTTTATCTAAAAAAAAAGAATTATAGTTATTAATTTGATTTGTTTAGTCATAGATTTCAGTTATCACTTAGCAAACTAAAAATGTTAACTTAAAAAATTAAATTCCTAACTTAAAATAAATCATTTGTTTGATATATTTTATTGATAATTTGTTTGATTTATTTTGTTACCTGATCTGTAGTTCAGACCCGCCAGACCGACGGTTCCAATCTGCTCAACCAACGACCCGAAATGTTGGGTCCGACCCGTATTTTTAGTCTATATCTTATAGAATTAGTCATAAACACAAATCTTAGCATTTTAAAATTTCACTTTTTTTTTTTTCACAAACACATTTTAGAAAACTGAAAAAGCAAGCTGAAAAGCAAACCTCCCAGCATCTTCGGGGCTAAACTCAACGTCATCACAGCCCAAGCTCCTTGCAAAACTCACCATACTCCTTGCAATCTCAATGACCTGTTCTTTAGTCTTCCTCAACTTGAATTCCATGTGAATAGCACTAGTGGCAATGAAGGTATGAATCCAAGGTCTTTTAGCGTACTTGACAGCTTCCCAGGCTCTCCGAATATCTTCTCATTGCACCGAGAGAGGCCACAGATGACTAGAACGTACCCATTGGCATCGACAGCATTGCCAACCTCCTTGGCAATGGTCTTCATGGCCTCAAAATCATCGTTGGAGGCGGCAGGGAAGCCGGCCTCGATGATATCGACGTCGACCTTGGCGAGCTTGATGCATATGATGAGGTTTTTTATTTTATTTTTTATTTTGTGTTTAAAACACGTGTGATGAGACTTTTTGGGTGGGGGGGTTTAGTGAAGTAATATTTAAAAGTGTGATAGAGATAGTATCCTAATTTTTAGGATTCTTTACTACATGAGAGTTGATAAAAGTTTGAAATTCTAAAACTTATAAATTTTTAAAAAAATAATAAATTACTCTTTTAAACAGTCTTTGTTTTAAAATTTAAAATTATCTAACTAAAAGATATGGGTATTTTAGAGAGTTTAAGAATTTGTGTGAGAATATTTTAGTACGCACAATGATGAAACCCAAACAGAGAATTCTGTTACTAATAGTATAGAATAGATAGATAATATATCATCACACATACATCTACACTATGTAAGAGTCTTTTATGTGTAGTCGACATCAATCTATCAATTTATCTATAATATATCATCACATATACATCCGCACTATGTAAGAGTGTGTAGTCCACATCTATCTATCAATTTTTCTATAAATAATATATCATCATATGTGTGTGTGTGTGTGTGTATTATATCATACATCATAACATATCGTATCATATCATCAATAGTATATAATAAAAATTGGGCTTAGAAGCCGTGGTTGCGCTAAGTGGTTTTACCAAAATGTAGAAAGTTTTTTAGATTTTTTTTTTTAATTAGATATAATTTTGTTTTTCTTCTATAGTTTCTAGGTTGATAAAAAATTTTAATTTGATTACAATCCAAATTCTTCATCTAATCATTTTATTATTAATTTATTTTTTACTATTTTTTTTACTTAAATTATATAACTACGTGATAAAATAACATTAATTTAACTACACGATAAAATAACAGCAATGTTATTTGTTCATTTTTTTTTTAGATTTAAAAAAAAATAGATATAATATTTTGTTCTTATCTTCTTCTCCTATAATTTATTAAATTTTATATATTATTGTTGTAAAGTTGTGATTTACAACTATATTTTATGTTGGCTTTATTCCATGACAAAAAGTATTGTAATTGCATTAATTTTTTTCCTTGTATTTTGTGGGATTTTATTGTATTGGGTTTAGTATTAAGTTGGTAAAGAATCAAGCATGAAATAAAGATCAGTGCAGTTTCGTGACTAGCTCGCAAGAAGCTCGCGAGTAAAGGTTCCCGCGAAAAGGCCACAAGAGAAGCATTTGCTGGAAGCTGAAAAGTCAGGTGTCAAGCTATATTTCGTGAGTACTTCGTGAGATAGGCCATCTAGCAAGGTACCCGCGAAACTCTCTACCTGGAGGATTTTAAGTGTGACTTTATTACCTTTCACCCATACTATATACACCCTAATTACTCATAAAAGTAAAGGAGACTATTCAGAGAGAAAATCCTAGATAGGTTTCTACAACACAACACACCCACCATTTTAGAAAGAGAGCTACTCATCCTTTAGTAAGAAATCATTGTAATCCCTTCTCCTTCCCTCTCCCATTGTTATACATTGACAAGAGATTTGTACCCAAACACAACCCACACCTATTCAGAGTGTAGAGTGTTTTGGAACCTGGGTTGCTTTGGAGATTTGCCAAAAGAAACCGGTGAGGCTTGGCGGATGCAATTGGGCGGTATTGCGGGATCCGAAAAGCTAGTGAAAATAAGACTCCGAGAAGTCCGTTGGTAGCAAGAGCTTGGAGGACTCAAGTACATTGGGTAGATTAGACTTTGAGGGTCTTTTGTTATTCATGTACTCCAACTTATTCACTAGGGGTTGATTTCGACTTTGAGGGTCGTGGAGAGGTTTTTCGCTAGGTTTTTCACTGAGTTCTTTGATTTCCTCTTCGATAACATGTCTTGGTGTTATCTTGTGTTTGCATCTTTCTTCCTTTACTCTTTAAGCTTTATATTTATTGTTGCTTGCTTGCTTATGGCTTANGGAACCGGAACTGTGGTGACCAAGGGGCTTTTCAACCTTGATCTGAGCTGTTGAAATGTCGATCAAAGGGCTTTTCTACTTCGATTTGAACTGTTGCTTGCAAAAAGTCAAAATTTGGGATTAGAGTTTAAATGATGAGGGCTTTATTGCCCCCCTGTTTTTGAGATATGTGATTTCCATTTGTTCTTTTTTTATTTGAAATTTTTCATTAGCACGAAAACCTTGACGGATTTTTGTGGTTCCTTGAAAAGGATTTTTTCTTTTTTTTTGACACTTGAAACTTGGAATTTGAAACTTAGAGTTTGGAATTTGAAACTTGGAACTTTGAAACTTGAAATTTTGAAAATTGAAACTTTGGATTTTTGAAACTTGAGATTTTGAAGCTTGAAACTTGAGATCTTGAAATTTGGAACATGGAATTTGAGATTTGAATATTTGCAACTTGAAATTTTAAAACTTGAAATTTTGAAAACTTGCAATTTGAAATTTTGAAACTTGAGATTGAATTTGAAATTTAGAATGTGGAATTTTTAGCTCGGGAATGAAAATTTTGAATTGAAAATTTGGGATTTGGGATTTGAAAATTTGGAATTTGAAAGTGAATCTTTTATCCTTAATCAGCTCCAAGAATTTTCTTTTCTCTCTCTCTTTTTTTTTTTTTTTTTGGAAATCGATGTGACCTTTCTCTTTTCATGCCTTTTCTCTTAGAAGAAGAAAAGAAAAAGAAAAAGATTTTTTTTTTTTTTTGGGAGTTGACTGAGTTGACTCAGCAACTCAGCTGAGTTTAAGTGTGGGCGCCGAATTTTGGCCCCTCACTTTTTGGCTTTCTCTCTTTTTCTTTTTCTTTTTCCTCCTTCATCCTTTTCTTCTTTCCACCATTAACACTATTCATCTTCTTCTTCCACTTGATTTTTCTTCTTCATCTCACCATTTCTTCTCCAAAAAAACAATTTTCTAAACTTTTCAACCTTCCTTCACTCATTTCTCTCAATATTTTTTAGATCCTTGTGTTCTTGAGCACTTTTGCTACACATCCATTTTTGGTGAAACCCATTTTCAAACTCCTCTTTTCTTTTCACAAAAATGTCATCATCTTCCAATGGACCCTCTTTTCTTACTTTTCATGGAAAGAAATATCATCCATCATTTGAATGGAATGATGAGGAGGGGCTCCTTCAAGACCCCAAGACCCATGCTCCACATTCCCACTTGGACTTCAAGGTGAATTTTTCTTTGGTTCCTTTGTTTGGAAAAAATGTTTTTTCCATGCTTCATTGAAAGTTTGATGGTGAGACATTGTCATTTTGTTGTGTGCTCTAGTTGGAATTTGGGGCATTGTATGATTGATCATGTTGTAATCTTGGATTTAGAGCCTTTTTGAAGTGTAGTATTTATTATTATTTTTTTGTTATGGTGTAATTTGGACAATGTTGGTGGCTCATGGAATTTTGGCAATGTTGGTAATTTGTGATATTGTTGGATGAATTTTTGCTTGAATTTTGGGTGACTGACATTGTGAAAAATTTGTGTTGTGGGCTTGTATGAATATATTCATGATGCATGTGGGAAATTTTGTTGGCATGTGTAAATTTTATTTCAGGAATAGATAGACAAGTTTATATTTGAAGGGAAAGTTTCAGGGGGAGTGCAGGTAATACCCTCCACAGATTCCGAGGACGAGGACGACAGGCAATCCAATGTTCGCCCACCACTTTTGTTAACTACTCTCCCTGAGGATTCTTCGAAGGAAGAAGAGATGTCTGACTTAAAGCTTCTGCTGAAGGCAAGGGTAAGAAGGCTGAGTCCAAGGAGACGGGGACTTCTCGACTAGTGGTGAACTTACCTCCACCTCCACCTCAGGTTCCTGATCCGGCCTTGAAACTAATACCAAACCTAAAGAAAAAGAGGCCTCTCGAGCCTGAGAAGCGGGAGGTGGTGGTACCAGCATGGAAAAATTTTGTGGGTATGAGTATGGAAAATTTGTGGGTATGGACAATTTTGTGGATATGGAAGAAATTTATGGTCATGAAATTTTGGCTTTGGAAAACTTTTGTTGGTTATGTGATGTTAGATCATGGAAAAAAATTTTGTGGTTATGATTTTGGACATGTAGGGATTTTTCATTGTGATTTTGGACATGTAGGAATTTTTCATGGTCATTTTGGACATGTAGGAAAACTTTTTACGGTTATTTTGGACATGGTAAAATTTTGGTGGGAGATTGATTTTTTAGACGTATGATTTTTGGTCACAGGAAATTTTTGTTGGTATGGAATGGGATTTTTGTTGGCATAAGAATTTTTGACATCCTGATGATGGACTAAATTTTTGTGTTGTAGAGCCTCAAGAATCAAGGTAGTCTCCAAATGTTGAAGGGCATATGGGAAGCATTGTCTCCAGATATCAGGAATATCATCAATGATGCGGGATTTGGTACTTTCTTTGAGGCCTTATTGTATCAAGAGACTTATGAGTATAAGGACCTTCAATTACTCCTTGCCTTGTCAGAGTGCTTTTGGGACACCACGTGTTCTTTCCATTTTTTGGGCATTGGTGAGGTGATATTGACACCTTACGAATTTTCCGTCATCATCGGCTTGAGGTTGGGTGGTGAAAGATTCTGTATCAATGACTCCCTTACTCCAAAGGAAATCAAGAAAATTTTAGGTGTAGTGCCTTCAAAAATGAGGAGTAAAAATGTCCCTTTGATGTGGCTGTACGAAAATATTGTAAAATGTGATATTGTGGCAATGGGTACACGTATGTTCATGCTTCTTTTCATTGGGACTTTCTTATGTCCAGATTTAGGTAGTACCGTGAACCTGCGCTATTTGTGGAGCTTGAGAAATATTGAGCAAATCAAGAATTATGATTGGGTTGGTATGGCTTATGCTACCCTTTTGCACTTCATGACTCAACTTTCTAGGTGTAGTCTCTCAAGCTTGGGTGGTACTCCATTTGTATGGCAAGTGAGGTTTGGAATTTTTGGCTATGTGTGGGTTTTGGAAAGTTATTTTGGCTAGAATGTAAAGGTGTTGTGAATTTTTTTTTTCCAGGTTTGGATGTATGAGTACTTTGGAGTTAGACTTGAAATTCGGGAGGAGGTTGGTGATATTTATCCTAGATTTCTTCGTTGGTTGCCCAAATACCATTTGTCCACACCCTCCAGGCATTCTTTGGAGATTTGGCATATGGTGATTGACAATTTGACTATTGATGATGTGAGTCCCTTTTTTTTTTTTTTGGCTTCTTCCAATGCTTCCCAGCAACTCCAAAGCACTCTCTACACTCTGAATAGGTGTGGGTTGTGTTTGGGTACAAATCTTCTCTCAAGGTATGATAATGGGAGAGGGATGGAGAAGAGGCTACAATGATTTCTCACTAAGAAGGAGTATCTCTCTCTCAAAAGAGGGTGTGTGTGTTGTAGAAAACCTATCTAGGGTTTTTTTCTCTCTGAATAGCCTCACATACATTTGTGGGTAATGAGGGTATATATAGTATGGGTGAAGGGTAAGAAAGTCACTCATTAAAATCCTCCAGGCAGAATGTTTCGCTACTGTCTCGCGGGAAGGCCTTACCCGCGAGACACTCGCGAAAACGACAGCCTGGCATGACTCTTCAGCTTCCAGTCATGTGCTTCTCACATGACACTTTCGCGGCTTAGCTTCCAGCGACACACCCGCGAGATCCACTGATCTTCAATAAAGCTTGAGTCTTCACCAACTTGATACTAAACCCAATACAATTAAATCCCACAAAATACAAGGAAATGAAATAAAGTAATTACAACACATTTTGTCATGGAATAAAGCCAATATAAAACATAGTTGTAAATCACAACTTTACACAAGATTGGACCAGTAAAATGGTATGTGCTACTTTTTTTATATTTAAATACATCTGCTAAGTTGTTGTGAACTTTATTTCCAATATATTGGACCAGTGAAATTTTTATTAAAGTTGAGTTTCAATTATTTTAGTTTGCATCTTTAGTTAGTTCATTTCATGGAAGTTACTAGAGAACTTGAACAAATTTTTGGTTATTTTAGTCTTTGACAGTTGAGACGGCAAAGCAAAACGCAAATCTACGTACACGTACCAAGAGTGTAAGGTCTTCACAAGGAGCTTCTACCCAAGATGCAGATCAATCATCGCAGCAAGAAATGCATGAAGCTTCTACACAAGCTATGGGTTTGATTGTATTATATTCTGTTTTTAGTGTTTAACAAGAACAAGAAAAATTAATAGTTAGCTTAAGTTAATAAATGCATGAGACTAGCTATAAAGTTTGCTTAAATTAATAGTGGGACTGATTCATTTTGCCATACGTCTGACCTGTAACGAACAAGCCATGATTAAACAACACTTGGCTTTGTTTAATTAGTCTTGTAAATAATGCTGAAGTTACTCCATCTTGAAAGAGATTAGGCAGCAGCTTCATAGGTATCTAAATAAAAGAATGAGCTGAAAATTGAATTGCCTGCTGTCTAAATAAATGAAATTAGAATTTTTTTATAATTGCGTAGGCTGCTTCATAGGCAGCAGCTTTTTCCCTTTTTTTTTTTTAATTGCATGCTCTATCGTTTGACATTGGTTGATATTGTTTCTGTTAGGTTCTAAAGATTTAAGAATTTATGTATTTAGAATTCTAATGTGTAATGTTGGCAAACCATGATCAAAACAATATTTTTAAGTCTTGTTTAGACTTGCTCAAAGTCGGGTCTTTTATGTAAAGTTGGAATCGAGAGGCTGCAGATGCATTGGTGCATTTCGGCCTGACTCGATCGATCGAATCTCGGGCAGAATGTTTTTCTGCAGAATATTCCAACTCAGCCCTAACTCATTAAACATTTTGGGTTTTCTGTTTTTATCCTAGGTATATAAAGAAAAACCCTAGCCACGTTTTTAGAGTTGCTCTTGTGTATTGTTGCTCATACTTTTTTATTTTGTGTAAATCTCTTGTGAGATCTAGAGGAGTTTTCCTTTACACAAAGCTTAGGGTTTTCTAGGTAGAGATTACTTCAAAACCTTGATGATCAACTTAGTTGCTGCCATTGGAGCTTAAAGAATAACAAGCGTGGGTGCTTGTAGCTGATTGGAGAATCCAAGAAAGAAGGAGTTTGTGGATTTGGAGGTTGCACATGGTCATGTCAGTAAGTTCTACTAGTGGGTAGCATTAGGAAGTCAAGCGAGGAGCTTGTAAGTCCTTTTGTATGAACTTCAATTTTTTCATAGTGGATTCAGGTTTACCTTGAGGATAGCTAGGTTAAATCCTTCCTAGGTTTTTTACCGATTTGGTTTTCCTGGGTAATCATATCTTGTATTATTTTTTTATTCCGCTGCTTTATACTTTTGATATGATTGTATGTTTGTGATAACCTAGAATTGCATAATTTGACAAAGTAACAACTTGGCTAATTAACTAGGTTAATCTGGTTGCTTTAAGGGGTCTAAAACCGTTCAAGTGGTATCAGAGCAAGTAGCTCTCTTGTTGGAGATTTTTTGATCTCTGAGCTGATCCTTGACCCCTGTTGTCATGGAGCTTGGACACTCTTTCGTTGTTCCTCCTCACTTTGATGGGAATAACTATACTTATTGGAAAGTAAGGTTGCGAGCATTCCTGAAATCCATTGATGAGAGAGTTTGGAATTCCGTTGAGTACGAATGGGAGAAACCCACTGCTCCTGTGAGTGAGTGGCAAAATTCTCAAAAAGAAGCAGCTGGTTTCAATAGCAAGGCTATGAATGCCATTTTTAATGCTGTTTCCATGGAGGAATTTAAGAGAATCTCTAATGTTGAGGTTGCTGATACTGCTTGAAAAATCCTCCAGACTGTGCATGAAGGCACAAAGGCAGTTAAGATTAACAAGTTGCAGCAATTAATTCTAGATTTGACAGCATTAGAATGTTTGATGATGAATCTTTTGATGAATTCTATGCTAAATTGAATGATATTGTTAATTCTGCTTTTAATTTGGGTGAAATCTAGGATTAACCTAAAATTGTTAGGAAGATTCTTAGATCTTTAACTGAAGATTTTAGACCCAAAGTTATTGCCATTACTGAGAGCAAGGATGTGGACTCCATCCCTGTTGATGAGCTTGTAGGATCTCTTCAGTCCTATGAGTCTGACCTACCCAAAACTTCAAAATCCAAATCAATGGCTCTTAAGTCTATTGATGATATTGAGGATGGTGGATTTGATAATGAGCTCTTTGGTACAGAGATTGCATACCTTGCCAAGAACTTTAGAAACTTTCTTAGGAATAACAACAGAAAGGCAAGAGGTACAAACACTGCTAAACCTAGAAACTTTAGGAAGAATGATCCCACTAAGGTTAATAACTTTGAAAAACCTAGAGATAAAGTTGGTCAATCTTCAAACAATTCTTTGGGTGCTTAGTGTTTTGGCTGTCAAGGGTATGGTCATGTTAAATTTGAATGTCCTACATTCTTGAGGTCTAAGGGTAAAGCTATGACTGTAACTCTTAGTAATAATGAGGTTTCTAATGATGAGTCTGGATGTGACGAGAATGGAAACTTCATTGCTTTCACTGCTACTGCTGTAGTCAATGAAAGTATATCTGTTGAAGAAAACCCTTCTGATGGAGAACTCTCTGAGGATGCAGATCTTCAAGAGGCCTATAATAAACTTTGCAAAGTTGTTGCAAAGGATGCTATGAATGTTGAATTTGGCCTTAAGAAAATTGATTCTCTTGAGCTTGAAAAGAAAAATTTGCTTGTTAAATTATTTGATGCTAATGATCTTTTGAATCATGTGAAATCTGAGAACATACTTTTGCTTGATAAAGTTAAATCTTTGGAACATGATTTATCTGTTGCTAGATCTGCTAGTTTTAAATTTGATCAAATGCTGAATGTTCAAAAGTATCCTTCTGATAAATCTGGTTTAGGATATGTTGAAAGCATCTCTGTGTCTGCACCTACTTCCACGAACTTTGTTCCTTTATCTTCTTCTGAACCTTCTGTGAGTGAGGTTGTGAGTGAAACTATTAAACCCACTGTGAGTGAGGTTGTCCAATCTATAGAAGTTTCACCCCCTAGGAAGATTAGGGTTGATCTAGGAGAGTCCAAACCTAAAGATTCTACCCTTTCTAAGGACAAGATGCATGGAAAACCTGCTTGGGTTTGTCATTTTTGTGGAAAGTTTGGACATATTCGTCCTAACTGTTACAAGCTACAAGCTGCTAAGAGAGCAAACAAACCAAAAGTGCCTGTGCCTCAAGCACAAGATCCTATGGCACTCATTGGTGAATTGGTAAAGGCTTTGAACCTTTATTCCAATCCTGGAGTTGGAAATCACTCGAATGTGAATAAGAACTCCAATGCTCGTGGTGCATCTAAAAGATTTTGGATGTAAAAGACTCGATCTAATTGAGTCTTTCTGACATGGTCCTTATGCTTCATTGCTCATTTCTTTGTGACCATTGCTCTTTGGTTTTTGTGTTTTTATTATAGGACTTGCATTGCATTACATTCATGCATTTCATTCTAGGATTTATTTGTTTTCTCTTTTTTTTTTTTTTAAAAAAAAAGGGGGAAAGCAAAATATGTTTGGCACTATTTTTCTTGGACTTTGAAAACAAGGTTGGTCAATTTATTTACACATAACATGTCTTATGTAGCTTGTTTAGCTTTGATGAACTTATTTATTACACTTGACTAGTTGAAACTTTGTAGTGCATATTGTGTGGGAAAGATGTTTATGGTGTTTATCACTTTGTCTTGATCTTGAAGTCACATGTTATTTAACTATCGGACTTGATCCTTTTGAGAAAGGCATAAATAATCATCTCACCACTATTCACTAGCCAATCATGAACACCTTAGTGCATATCATAAGATTTTATGCTTGAGAAAGTGTAGCACATGTACAAAAAGAACATAAGGTGTAGTCTCGATTAATTTCTTGATGCTTAAAATTGGTGTGTACTATTAGGCTTGATGCCAATCCACAAAAAAAAAAAAAAGAAAAGGAAAAATTCAAGAAACTTACATGATTGCATGCTTATGTTCTAGGAGATGTGGGAGTTATATGATGTAACTCTTTAGGTGATAGTCTCTTTTAAAATTCTGTGTGATGAATTTTGTAGACTTTGTGATTGATTTCTATTCACATATCACCTCACATGTATCTCAAGTTTTTGCTAGTTTGCACACACTACACAAGTTACTCTTTGCTAAACACTGTATATGTAATTGTGTGTGTTTTTGGTCTGACCAACTAAGTTTGAAAATACCTTGAGTATTGTGCAAAACATTTTGTTTGCTTGAGAACTTAAAGGGATAATGGGTAAAACTTTCTTTGGAGAAACTAGGATTAAAAGTTTGGGTTTTTGAAAACGCATTCCATTACATCTCATACTCATGCATTATGTTTAAATGCTTTGAGGAGTTATTTTCAAAACCTGGTTTGAGTTTTTCAAAACTGTAATTTTTGTCAAAATACTATGAGCCGCTGTCTGTTTCGATCGATCCAAGCTGTTTTTCGATCGATCGAAAATATTTAAAATTCTTTTAAAAAATCTCGGATTTATTCGATCGATCGAATGTAATTTTCGATCAATCGAAAGTCGCGAATAAGGTTTTTTAAAATACTGTTCTTGACTGATTCAAACACTTTTTCAAAAAGTTTTTTTTCAAACTTTTCTTCTCTCTCCGACTAGGCAAGGCTCTACAGTCAATTTTTTGTCGTTTTCCTCCAAATTTTTTGCAAAGATTCTCTTTCCTCAAGTTGGTAAGTCTCTTTTGCCCTTCCTTTTTGAGTTTATGTACATTTTTCATGCATTTTTCATGCATTTACACTCAAATTTTTGGACCTTTTTCTTTTTGGGATTTATGTTGATTCAAGGCCAAATTTGTGCAATTGATCAATGGGTTTTTATGGGGACATGATATAAACATGATCTTGCTAGTTTAATTTGATCAATTTTGGGGTTTGTGAGAAACTGAAATTTCTAGGGTTTGTATTAATTCCGAATTGGGGATTTTGATTAATTAGGTTGAAATTGATGAAATTGGCTTGTTTTTTTTGATGTAATTAAGCATTATAATCTGTGTGTTGTGTTATGTAATGCTCAATTCATCAATCTGTTTCAAAATTCTCAAGTGGTTCTTCAAAATTTTAGGGTTTTTGTTAGAAACTCTATGCTCAAGCCAATTTTGTGCAAATTGAACTTAATTTGAACTTTGCTTACTGCATTAGTACATGCATCACGACATTGTGGTTGTTCATGCATCATATAGATTTTTGTTCTATCTCTTTTTGTGCTAACTTGCAGTTTGCCCTTGGTCTTTGTGTTATTTTTTGGTTTTCTCTTTGTATCTCTGTCCTTTCCTTAGCATTATGCCTAGGAAGACTAGGGCTCGTAGGTCTGCCCCCTCACCTACTCCTTCCCCTCCTTCCTTTGACCGTGAGAGGTTTCCGAGTGAGAAAAACCAAGAAACTTATGAGAAGTTGAACCTTAAGAGAAAGATTTGGTTTGAGCGTTATGTCATCTTAGATGAGCTTGATCCTGCCATTAGGGCAAACTTTGAGCGTCGGGGTTGGTTACCACTGTTGGATGTTTCTGATCCTCCTCCTCCAGCTACCTTGATTAGAGAGTTCTTCTCGAACATCTCTATCTGCGTCTATGATTCCAACACTTTGGTAAAGAGTTGGATACGAGGCGTAGAATACTCTATTACTCCTTCGGTTGTGGCTGATGCTCTTGGGGTACCCTTGGTCCAACACCCAGTCTATCCTTATGATGAGTCTCTTGTTTTGAGTGATGTCATGTCTTACATCACTGGGTCCTTTATCCAGTGGGGTTCTGATCCTAGGATCATCTTTGCTGAGCTTTTTGAGTTGCACTATATCTTCTTTTGGATAGCATGTCACTCTATTTGGCCCATTTCTCATCTCCACACCATTCCTCTCGAGCGGTGTGTATTTTTGTACGCTCTTGTCACTGATGCTCCTATCAGTTTTCCTCATTTCTTTCTTCGTTCTTTGAACGAAGTTTATAGGAGTTCATCTTCTTCACATGCTCTTCTTCATCCTATTTTCATTCATAGGATTTTACTTTATCTTGATCTTAGTGGTTTCCCTTCCTCTGAGCCTGTTCATGTGATTGCTCCTATAGGTGCGTCTTTTCTTAGGCAGAGGGCTGTTCACCTTTGAGCTGGCTCTAAACACCCTAGGTCTGAGCTTTCTGGTTCCGCACCTCCTCCCTCTTCTTCTACAGGTCTTGCTAGTGAGGCTGTTCCTGATCCTGATGTTGCTGCTGCTGCTGGTGTTCCTCCACCTCCATCGGATGACTTTGATATTCGTCGTACTTTGGAGACTGTCATGACCGTTCAGGCGGCTCATGGTCAGATTTTGGTGGACTTGATTGACGAGATCCGTGCGTTATGAGCTGATCTGGCACATCTTCGTTCACTCTCACCACCTCCTTTTGATGATGGATTATGATTGCCCTTTGGCATTCCGTCACAAAAAAGGGGAGTAGACTTTGTAGAGGAGTTTTGTAGTTAGGGGGATAGTTTTTTTTTTTTGCTTTGAGGGAGCTAGTGGAGCTAGTGTAGATATTAGATTGTATCTAGGTGCTTCACTGTGTATATCATTTTTTTTTGGAATATTCATGTTAGGGGGAGTTACATTGTTTTTTGATATACATGATATATACATGATTCTTGTGTCTTTGGATTCACTGCTTATTGTTTTATATTTATGAGATTATTCATTGATATATGTTTCTGTGTGAATCATACAAGAATGCTATACCTGTTTATTTACTATTTTCTGCCACACATGCGTTCATGCATTTGTTGAGTGCTTCAGGAATATACAGGTTGATTTAATTGAGCTGCTGTCTATATTTGCAACTGATGGATAGTAGTTAGAATTGAATTTTAGTTTTTATGAGCATTATTTATGTAAAGGGCTTTCTCTTGTAAACTTTGAGCTTTAGTTTGTGTTTTGTCACGGATTGCCAAAGGGGGAGTTTGTTAGGTTCTAAAGATTTAGGAATTTATGTATTTAGAACTCTAATATGTAATGTTGGCAAACCATGATCAAAACAATATGTTTAAGTCTTGTTTAGGCTTGCTCAAAGTTGGGTCTTTCATGTAAAGTTGGAATCGAGAGGCTGCAGATGCATTGGTGCATTTTCGCCTGGCTCGATCGATTGAAAGAAAGACTCGATCGATCGAATCTCGAGCAAAATGTTTTTTTGCAGAATATTCCAGCTCAGCCCTAACTCATTAAACGTTTTGGGTTTTCTGTTTTTACCCTAGGTATATAAAGAAAAACCCTAGCCACGTTTTTAGAGTTGCTCCTGTTGTATTGTTGCTCATACTTTTCTGTTTTGTATAAATCTCTTGTGAGATCTAGATATGTTTTCCTTTACACAAAACTTAGGGTTTTCTAGGTAGAGATTACTTCAAAACCTTGATGATCAACTTGGTTGCTGCCATTGGAGCTTAAAGAATAACAAGCGTGGGTGCTTGTAGTTGATTGGAGAATCCAAGAAAGAAGGAGTCTGTGAATTCGGAGCTTGCACATGGCCGTGTCAGTAAGTTCTATCGGTGGGTATCATTAGGAAGTTAAGTGGGGAGCTTGTAAGTCCTTTTGTATGAACTTCAATTCTTTCATAGTGGATTCAAGTTTACCTTGAGGATAGCTAGGTCAAATCCTCCCCAAGTTTTTTATTAGGGATGGCAATTTCTACCCGACCCGTGGGTACCCGACCCTAATAGGCCGGGTTTTACCCGACCCGATAAGAAATAGGGTCGGGTTTGGGTTTTAAAAAAAAACCCGAACCGGGTCCGGGTCAGGTCCGGGTTTTTGTAAAAACTTGGCCCGAACCCAGACTCGAACCCGACCTGGTTATATATATAGATAATTACTAGAATACCCTTACTATATATTGTTATAAACCCTAAAATTTCTATTCTCTCATTTCATTTCAGCTCACATAGCCGCCTCTCTCATCTCTATTCTCTTCAGCTCACACATCTCTCATCTCTATTCTCTCACTCACATAATCTCACTCACTCACAAATCTGAAATCACAATCTCACTGCCGGTCCAACTCTTGCCGCAGCCACAGCGTCACCGCTGGCCTCACTGTCTCACCGTCGCCCCCCTTAATCGCTCCCATTCTCCCTCCTCCCTGCGCCTAATATGTTCTTCTCTTTTTTTTTTTTTGCCATTTCTGTTTGGGTTCGTTAGGATTTGGGACCTTTGGGATCGTTAGGGTTTGGGTTCCTTTTTTTTTTTTTTTAGAATCTGGTTTGGGTTCCTGTTTGGGTTTGGGTTCTTCACTCTTTTTTTGTGATTTCTGTGATTGTGTTTGTGATTTTGAAAGGGGAAAGTATAAATCTAAAATTTTTGCGTTTGTGTTTGGGGTTTTGGTGGCTACTCTGGTCCAATTGAAGAACATGATCTTAGGGTTTTTGTTTTTGGGTTTCTGATTTAGGTTGATGAACATGTTTTTGGGTTTTTAGGGCTTCAGGCAATTTTTTTTTTGATTGGGTCACGGATTGGGCCCTGAAGTGGCATAGGCTGGGCGGGGCTCGTGGGGCCTAGCGGGGCGGGTCTGGGCCCCGCATAAAAAACCCGTATATTAAAAGGGTCGGGTCTGGGTTTTTGGAAGAGACCCGCGGGTCGGGTTTGGGTATGAAAAAACCCGGCCCGAACCCGACCCGTTGCCATTCCTATTTTTTATCGATTTGGTTTTCCTGAGTGATCATATCTTGTGTTATTTTTTTATTCCGCTGCTTTATACTTTTGATATGATTGTATGTTTGTGATAACCTAGAATTGCATAATTTGACTAAGTAACAACTTGGCTAATTAACTAGGTTAATCTAGTTGGTTTAAGGGGTCTAAAACTATTCAGTTTCCTTCACGTTACAGATGTGCCACCAGTTATATGTGCCACTCATGGGCCAAGCAAGTGCTTGGATATTTGGGATCTTTTTGATAACCTAGAAATTGTGTTGCCACTAAAGTATGGGTCAACTGATTGAGAAGGAGGGGAGGACTTTCACTGGGTGGTTGGGTACGATTGTGCAAAAACCCTATATATTCCCACTTAGATATCTTTCTTGGGATGAAAATGCCAGACGAATTTAAAGAAGATTGTTGGGATCTTGTTCAGGTATGAAAGAAGTTATAATACTTGTAATTATGACATTTTGTACTAAGTTTTACATAAGTATTTTAGCTAGAAAACATTTGTAATTTGCAAACTCAACTCTTTGACTGTAGCGGAAATACTCCATGCCTGACAATCTTATTGCATGTATGGCTCTAAAGAAATCGACCTTACAAGAAACTGGGAAGTCTTGGAGGGATCATAAGTGTAGGCTGAAAAGGAAGTACTATATACTAGGATCAAGAAACAAAGCACGCGAAAAGAACAATTGACCAAAGGGATGCATACAGGAAGACTTACATACTACTGGTTCCTGTAGCTATGCTATACACGCTACAAAAAATGTAATAACTACTATCATTAATTTTTAAATGATTTTGATTTATCTCTAGTTTATGTGGAACCAATATTCATCTCTAAATAAATATAATGTTCATAATGTAGGTAAAACAAGATGGATGCCTTGTAAAGCGTGCAGTGTTATATCCAATACTTCATACTCGCAAAGATGGTAATCCAGTTAATCCTATAGTTGGACTAAAAATGGTGAGTAATATCTACCATTCCAATTGACCATTTTTAGTATAGAATGTGAAAGCTTTAAGATTCCCTACAAGATTATTGTTATAGCTTTGAAATATATATATATATATATTAATTTTAGTTCTTGTTCACTTTTAAAAATCATTAGCTTGACCCTATGGGAATTTGTTATGAAATTTTACTGTTTCTTTATTCTACATGCCTGTGTTGGGAGAATTATCATACCCTTGTATGAATGATATTATACATTTGGAGTATTTCTATAAACTCTGTCTTGGTGATATTTGTGATGGGAAACACGCCTTCTTTAGTGGAGAGGGGTAGGTGATATTGAATTTTTGTGGGAAGTTTTGCTGGATGATACATTCGTTTGATTTCTTTAAGTAGCTGTTGATGATAATTAGTTGCTTGAAGGAAGTTCTTGTAGAGTGAATGATGATTATTCCAGGAATAGTGCTTAGGAGGCTGCTGCTATAGCTTATTACCTAATTTTTTTGCTTACTACCTAATGATGATAATTAGTTGCTGTTGCTGTTGCTTGAAGGAAGTTCTAATTTTTTGTTTTTGTTTTGTTCAATTACGAATATCAGGGAAAAAAAAATGAAGGAATTGTTAAGTAACCCTTCAAATGAATTGCAGTCATTTGAAACAATTGGTAGTATTGCATGGTCAACAGCTGATGTATTTGCAAAAGTGATGGGTAAGGAACGCAATGGTCATGTTCGTGGGGTAGGATTTGGTCCAAACCCAAGTGGTTGAAGTAGCAAGAGTGCTCTTACTGATGATGCCAAAAATTGTCGATAAGCTGCACAGTCCTCACGCGTTCTAGACAAACCCTGCGCAACAAAGAAGAAGAAAACCTTACATTGAGTACCATGGTGGTATCGGCCAAATACCCTTCAAAGGTTAAGTTAGAGAATGTTCACAACTCTAGAGTGCCAAAGTTGGGGTAAATTATACGTACCTTGGTTTGTGAGGGTTTTGGGGTTTTTATAGTAGCGTAGAGTTGACATTCGTTTCTTGGCTGAGAGGGTCTTTCCTTGTAGAGAAGATCCTCATAAATGCACACAATTGGCGGGATCCTCTTCTTATAGGGATTCCCTTAATTATGGTTAATCATGGAATGCAAGATATTTCCTTGTATAGATACCCGTAGGGGTCAAGCAAGGCCATGCTGGACTCGTCATGCTCTTTGTTCTTGTTGGCGTCTTTTACTCCTCCCGGCCTCTCTCTTCTCATTGGCCTGGGAATTCCCGTCGTCTCATGTAGATACCGTCGGGTATTGAGGTGATGTCGTCGGCTTATGGGGTTGTAAATTTCGCATTGCTTTACACACGTATGAAGCTGACGGGCTCAATGGAGTCATTAGCTTCTTTGTTCGTAACGAGTTTATTTCTTCTTGAAAACACCCTCGTTAACTGCCCCCTACTCCATGGCTCCATCAGTCTTAGCTGGTGGGTCGTGGACAACTTTCCCTTTATTATTTATCCGTTGGAAAAAAAAGGATGCTCATTAATGGCTTTTTGAGTAGAGTTTATTAAATGTTAGGACACGTGGCATAGGCTAGTTGGCCTTATTTCTAAACAAAGGTTTCGCTTCGTTTCCCGTGATCTTTTGCCCTATATATAGCCCACCACCCCTTCTCATTTTCCTTTATTTTATCTTTGCTAATCTTGAAAGAGAGCTGTCATTTCGTCACCTTTCCTGTCGTCAACTTGTTGATCTCGTCACGTTCATGGAACCATCTACTAATCTTGTAAGTCCTCTTCTCTTTTTATTCCTTTTTTATTTTTGGTTTTCTAGTTGGTCGTCATTTTTATAGAGAGACCCGTCAAATAGGTTCTTAGAATGCCTCCATCGCTTGCAGGTGAATAGATGTTAAGTGATAGAGAAGCGACGAATGAGTAGTTGTTGTCAGTCTATGAAGGAGCGGGCTAGGACGAGGTCTACCTATCAAGTCATAGGCCCGAGGAAAATTATGATGGAGAGGAAGTGGAGGAAGGAGAGAGAGAACAGGATGAGGACGAATACGAGGGAGAGGGAGATAGAGAGGAAAAGGGGAATAAGGAGGAATGTGAGGGAGAGGATGACGAGGATGAGGATGAGGGTGACAAGAGAGCTTCTGTGAGAGGAAGTTTAGGAAGTCCAGGGGATGGTCACACCCATCCCTTCATCCTTCCCGCTATATGGATAGTCAACGACTTCAAGCCAACGATGATGACTAATATTTTCAAGAATTTATAGGATTGTTACCAAATCCCTGATAACATTCTAATCCATCTGCCCGAAAAGTTTGAATAGTGCTACTCTAGGAAGACTGCGGATGTCGGTATGTATGATACCATGTTCACGGCAAGATTGAGATTGCCTTTGACAGCACTACATCGTCAGTTGGCCATTTTCCTTAGTCTATTTGTCAGCCAAATAGCCCTCAATGCTTGGAGGATATCCATAGGGGTTGAAATTGAAACCCCAGCAGAGTCAAACCCCCCCCCCCCCTGGTGGGGGGAATTGTCAACTTACTTTGGACGAGTTCTTTTGGTGCTATAAACCCCAACACATCGCTTCGCCTAAGGGGATATATCATTTTGTTGTGAAGAAGAAGACACTTAGGCTAGTATCAGACATGCTCGACTCTATTAGAAATTGGAAGGGTGATATTTTTTTGTCTAAGGGATGGATTGGGTGTGCCGTCAGGAAGAGTGGGTGACAATGCCTCATGGTTTTGACAATACTTCGGGTATTATCTAGGATTCAGGTCTAGCATGTTTGTTTTTTCTCTTTTTCGGCTAGCATTCGTCCACATATAGCTGGCGAGCAAGAGGTCTTCATCCGTTGGGTGCTTGAGATCCCCTTTAAAGAAAGGAAATGCAGGGACCTAATCACCCTTGACATGTTGCACGCTTGTTGCGGTGGTCCTGAGCCGACGCCTGCAGCTCGTAGACTAAAAAATACTCCCGTCGGCGTAAGTTCTTATTCCTTTGCTTCTTTCTTCCTGTTGTTTTATTTTCGACTGCTTATCTAACGTCTGTCTCTTACCCTTTGCAAAAATGGAGGCAGAGAGGCAAAAAGCCTTGGTAAGGGTGTCAGCTGCGATGCGCAAGCATAAGGAGAAGGAGGGGGCCTTCTCGTCAGCTCCCAAGGTCGTCATCAAGGGATCGTCTAAGTGAAAGAGCGAGGTGAAGGATGATTGTCCCCTCAAGAAAGGACCAATCATCCTTGTGGGTGACAAACCAAAGAAGTCGTCACCTCCCAAACACAGCCAGGGAGCTAGCAAGGGTTTAATGACGGTGACTGGTCCCGTCACCCAGGGAGCCATTTGTCATCTTCTCAAGCATAAGGAACACGCCATTGAGATGGTTGAGTTAATTAACAAGGAGACGGACTTGGATCCTTGTACCGAGTAGATGACAGAAGACTTGGGTGCATCAGGTCTTTTTGACCTTTCTAGGGTACGTCCTTTTCTCAAACTTTCTTTTACTCTTTTGTTCATTCATTGATTGACGGTTGTCTTGTTTTTAGGTGCTGGTGCGTATGAAGGTGCTTCAAGATAGGAGCGTTGCTCAGGAAGGGGTGATCAACTGGCTTTAGAAGCATAGCAAGACCCTAACTAATGAGCAAGAGCAATACAAGGGGGCCCTCCATACTCTTAACAAGGAGGTGACAGCCTTGAACAAGAAGGTGAAGGCGGAAGCCTGTCTTCGAGCAAAGGTGCAAGAAGCCAAGGCAAATCTAAAGACGGAGTTGACAGCCCTTTGTGAGCAAGTGGAAATGGCTAGGGTTGACGCTATAGCAGACTTCAAGGCTTCCCAGACTTTTATTAATGCTTGTGCAATCTATTATGGTGACGGGTTTGAGGA
The DNA here is from genome assembly GCF_002906115.3 of Quercus suber. Classification (NCBI taxonomy): domain Eukaryota; kingdom Viridiplantae; phylum Streptophyta; class Magnoliopsida; order Fagales; family Fagaceae; genus Quercus; species Quercus suber. Next base: position 147,126 of record NW_027069645.1, on the reverse strand, counting down.
TTGCCTGAAGTAGGTCAGGTCTGTTTACCCAGACCTTGACTTATCCAAAGTCACCATGGACGACCCGCTGTCAACGACCCCTATAGATGGTGACACCATTAGTGAGGAGACTAATGACTCTACTTATACAGAGCAGGGTTCAAAAGACAACGACGTGGTTTTGCCCAACCTACTCATGAGAGGCCTGTCACTCCTTTGATCCTGTCTCCCGAAGATCCTCCTCTCAACCCTTCTGCCCAGGATGCCCAGAATCCTCCTGTCAAAGATGACGAGAACCCACCTTCTTAAGACACCTAGAACCTTCCAGCCTAGTTTTTATTTGTGATAGAAATTTAAACCCCTAAAAACACAACAATTGGATTAACCTAGTTTATTAGCCAAGTAATTAACTTAGTTAAATTATGCAAATCTAGGTTAACACAATCAAATAATCATATCAAGATATAAAGCAGCGGAAAAGTAAATAACACAATGATATGATCACCCAAGAAAACCAAACTGGTAAAAAACTTGGGGAGGATTTAACCTAGCTATCCTCAAGGTAAACTTGAATCCACTATCTTGAAAGAATCGAAGTTCATACAAAAGGACTTACAAGCTCCCTGCTTGATTTCCTAATGCTATCCACTAGTAGAACTTACTGACACGACCACGTGCAAGCTTTGAATCCACGGACTCCTTCTTTCTTGGATTCTCCAATTAGCTATAAGCACCGACATTTGTTATTCTTTAAACTCTAATGGCAGCAACCGAGTTGATCATCAAGATATTGAAATAATCTCTACCTTGAAAACCCTAAGTTTATGTGAAGGAAAGCTCCTCAATGATGTCACAAGAGATTGACACAAATCGCAAATATGAGCAACAAATACTTAGAGAGGATTGGGTACAAAACCCAAGATACAAAAGAGGCACTCTCTTCTCTCTCTCTAAAGTTCTCCAAAACGTGGCTTAGGGTTTCCTTTATATAGTGGGAGAAGTAGATCTGAAACCCTAACCCTTAATGGGCTTGGGCTGAGTTGGAAATTCTACAAAAAAAACATTTTGCTTGAGATTCGATCGATCGAGTCTAACTTTCGATCGATTAAGCCTGGCCGAAAGTCACTAACACTTCTGCAGCCACTCGATTCCAACTTTACATAAAATGCCCACACTTTGAGCAAGTCTAAACAAGACTAACAACTTGTTTTGATCATGGTTTACAAATAATACACATTAGAGTTCTAAATACATAAATTCCTAAGTCTTTTGAACCTAACAGACTCCCCCTTTGGCAATCCGTGACAAAACACAAATTAAAAAACTCAAAGTTTACAAATAAAAGCCCTTTACAAAAATAATGCTCATAACACAAATTCAATCCTAACTACTATCCATCAGTTGCAAGTGTAGATAGCAGCTCAATTGAATCAACTTATATATTCCTAAAACACTCAACAAACGCATAAACGCATGTATGACATAAAAACAGTAAATCAACAAATAAATTCTTGACTTCACAAAACACAAAACACAAAACAAAGACATATATCATGAATAACTCATAAATATAAATCAATGAGCAGTGAACAAGAAACAGAAATAAAAACATAAGTAAACTAACTCTCCCCCTAAGTTAGATACAACAAAAAGTTTTTATTTATATTCTCCCCTTAAACAAAACAAACAGGTCATTTATGTCTCCCCCTTTTAGCCACGTATTGACAAAGACTACCTAATCAGAAGGTAGAAAGAAAATATACGCAACAGAGTAAGTGAAAATAGAGACAACTCCCCCTAAGAAGAGCAACAACTCCCCCTAAGAACCACAAAGGTTAAAAAAAATTTCTCCCCCTATAAAGATAGGAAAAACAAACAAGGTTTGTGAAAAACAGTTTTAGGGAAAAATAAAGGGGGGTGGGAAATAAAAACACATAAACTAAAGTTAAAAACTAAGGTGAGGATACACATGAAGAAAAATATGTTCTCTCTTTTAATAAAATGCAAACATGGCACTATGTGACCCATAAACAGTTGCATGAGTAGAGAAAATATTTGCACATTAATTATCCATCATATCTCTTAAGAAAAATATTTTCTACAGTTCACACATAAGAAATAGCATACACTAGAATGTACAAAACTCAAAAATTAATCAATCAATTTTTAAATCAAGTTGAGTACCCAATTTAGCAAAGTGTATGCATGCTATGTGTGAAAACAACGAGAGATATGACTACAAGATGGACACAAAAATCAATGTAATGCATGTGAATCCTAAACAAAAATGATTCACGGAAAAAAAATTTTGGTCAAAAACATAGAAATGAAAGTTTTTCAGTTGCGATCGATTGAACATCAATCGAGTTAGGCAAACTTAGACCAAAAATTTTAATTGCAATTTTGATTGATTGAAAAACAGGTTCGATCGATCGAAAGTCTGGAAAAATTAGATTTTTGAAAAACAAAACATTTTAATGTAGAAACTCCTCAAAGCACATTGTTTTATATAAAAAAAATGCATAAGTATGAGACGAAATTTTTTCAAAAACACTTGAATTCAACCCAGATCTTCCAAAATCAAGATTTCCAATCAATTTGTCCTCAAAGCACAAACATTAAACACATTTTGCATTAAAATCAAGGAACTTTTAATCTTAGATAGCCACAACAAGATCACACACAATAAAATGTACCAAGTTTAACAAAGAGTAACTTGTGTAGTGTGTGCAACTTGCAAAAACTTGAGATACATGTGAGGTGATATGTGAATAGCAATCAATCACAAAGTCTACAAAATTCATCACATAGAATTTAAAAGAGACTATCACCTAAAGAGTTACATCATATAACTCCCACATCTCCTAAAACATAAGTTTGCAATCATGTAAATTTCTTGATTTTTAACTCATAATATACACACCAATTTTAATTATGTAATTTGGCATCAAGCCTAATAGTACACACCATTTTTAATTATGTGAGTTGGCATCAAGCCTAATAGTACACACCAATTTTAACTAAGCAATTAAACAGAGGCTATACCTTATGTTCTTTTTGTGCATGTGCTACACTTTCTCGAGCACAAAATCTTATGATATGTACTAAGGTGTTCATGATTGGCTAGTGAACAGTGGTAAGATGGTTATTTATGCCTTTCTCAAAAGGATCAAGTCCGACAGTCAAATAACATGTGACTTCAAGATTAAGCCAAAGTGATAAATACCATACACATCTTTCTCACACAACATGCAGTACAAAGTTTCAACTAGTAAAGTGCAATGAATAAGCTCATCAAGGCTAAACAAGGTACACAAACTTGTTATGTAAAGATTAATATGGCCAATCCTTGATTATAAATCCAAGATGTGTAATACAAAACACAAAAAAATTTTTGGTTTAAAAAAATTTATGACTAAAGACAAAAGCACACATTATGCTTAATGAACAATGCAAAGCTATGCATGATAGTGCTTACTAAGCTATAAAGGGTACACAAACAAGAAATATCAATTTCTTAATTAACCCTTGAGTACATGTACAAACTAATACATACTCACAAAATCAAAAAAAGCTTAGCACTTAAATAACACATGCTATTTAAATTTCTCCACAATGTCAAGCATGTTCTAAATCAAGAGAGAGATATCATAATTCATGTAATCCTCAAGAAAAATAAAACAAGACAAAAAATAAAATATTTTTGTCTTTTTGAAAATTTTCAATGTTTTTGATTTTTTTTTTTTTAAAAATAAAAAACAATCTAAAAAACAAAACAACCAAAAACAAAAACAAAACATGTCCACAATTAATTGAAAGAATTAAATCAAGGATAAGTTAGCAACACTCACCTTGGAGAATCTTTTCTCACCCATATAGCACTATTCTTCAGCTTTGTAGGTGAAAATCCATGTGAAGTAGAGTGTATTTGAGGGATTACACCAATCTTCTGAGAAAGACTGAAATCCTGCAAATTCCTTTCACAAGCCAACAAGCTCAAATTTTTCAAAAGAATATGAAACAATTTATTTGGACTTATGGCAGGAGAAATATCATCACATATCCTAGATTGACATATAGAATGCTTAAGTTTTAACTTATGACAATTAGAACGAATGTGACCACGAACACCACAAAAGTGGCAAACAGGAACAAATTTAGGAAAATCAGTATTCCTAACAGTAAATCTAATCTCAGATTTTGGTTTTTGCCTTAACAAAGAACAGTTTGGTCTAATATGACCAACAACACCACAAAGGTGACAGGTAGGCACAAAAACAGATTTATTTTGCACACTAGCAGCAGGTTTAGACATATGTTTATAAACTTCAGCGTTAACATCAGAACTTTTACCTTTGTCTAACCTAGAAAAATAAGCATTCTCTTTATTATTCCTCTTGAAAGGAGGGATATAAACTTTCTCAGTTTTAAGCTTAAGAGAAACAGAAACACTTCTGTTATCAACAGCAGGCTTGATACTAGTCAAATTTTCAATTTTTGTTTTAGATTCAACTAACTCTTGTTCCAAACTTTTCATCTTCTCATCTTGAGAGGAAATTTTATTTCTCAAAAATCTATTCTTTTTATTAGACTCATCTAATCTCACAATCAAATCCTATTTTTCAAGATTAGCCAATTTTAACTCTTCTTTAAATTTCTTAGCAATTTTCAAAGATTTAGATAATTCCTTACGAAGAGTTTCAAAAGCATCAAAAAAATCAACAGAAACAATAGTGTCATTTTTATTCAAAATATCACAAACATGAGCAGAAAGACACTTCAAATTATCCATGATAACAGGGGTCAAGGATTAGCTCTTAGATCAAAAGATCTAAAACAGAAGAGCTACCCGCTCTGATACCACTTGATAGAAATTTAGACCCCTTAAAACACAACAATTGGATTAACCTAATTTATTAGCCAAGTAATTAACTTAGTCAAATTATGCAAATCTAGGTTAACACAATCAAATAATCATATCAAGATATAAAGTAGCGAAAAAGTAAATAACACAATGATATGATCACTCAGGAAAACCAAACCGGTAAAAAACCTGGGGAGGATTTAACCTAGCTATCCTCAAGGTAAACCTGAATCGACTATCTTGAAAGAATCAAAGTTCATACAAAAGGACTTACAAGCTCCCCGCTTGACTTTCTAATGCTATCCACCAGTAAAACTTACTGACACGACCACGTGCAAGTTTCGAATCCACGGACTCTTTCTTTCTTGGATTCTCCAATCAGCTATAAGCACCCATGCTTGTTATTCTTTAAGCTCTAATGGCAGCAACTGAGTTGATCATCAAGATATTGAAATAATCTCTACCTTGAAAACCCTAAGTTTATGTGAAGGAAAGCTCCTCAATGATCTCACAAAAGATTCACACAAACCGCAAATATGAGCAACAAAGACTTAGAGAGGATTGGGTACAAAACCCTAGATACAAAAAAGGCACTCTCTTCTCTCTCTCTAAAGTTCTCCAAAACGTGGCTTAGGGTTTCCTTTATATAGTGGGAGAAGTAGATCTGAAACCCTAATCCTTAATGGGCCTGGGCTGAGTTGGAAATTCTGCAAAAAAAACTTTCTGCCTAAGATTCGATCGATCGAGTCTAACTTTCAATCGATCGAGCCGAAAGTCACTAATACTTCTGCAGCCACTCGATTCCAACTTTACATATAATGCCCACACTTTAAACAAGTCTAAACAAGACTAACAACTTGTTTTGATCATGGTTTGCCAATAATATACATTAGAGTTCTAAATACATAAATTCCTAAGTCTTTAGAACCTAACAATTTGTTTAACTTTTTATGTATTCTATCTTATTTTCAGACGATGTTAAGTGCCCTTTTTGTTTTTGGGCCCTCTTCTAAACACTTTCTTTTATTTATGGCGTCTATTTAACATTTTACATCCGTCACAATTAGTATTCTTTTGCTACGTGTTGATCTTTATTTTGAGATATGTGTTTGTCCATCCATCTTCGTGCATTCATGTTAGGATGTACTTGTCCCCTAAAGGACTTGGTGAATAACTAGGATGAACTTGTCTACTTTGGTGTACTCATCCACTTATAGACTTAACAATGAACTCGTCCACTTATGAACCTAATAATGAATCCATCCACTTGGGAACTTATTGATGAACTCGTCCACTGGTGGACTTAAATAATGAACTCGTCCATTTGTGGAATTAATAATTTCAAGGCATCCCCATGGGATGAACTCGACCACTTATGGACCTAATGATGAACTCATCCACTGGTGGAATTAATAATTTCAAGATATCCCCATGGGATGAACTCATCTACTTGTGGATTTAATGATGAGCCCATCCACTTGTGAACTTAATAATGAACTTGTCCACTTGTGGACTTAATAATGAGCCTGTCCACTTGTGGACTTGATAATTTCAAGATATCCCCATGGGATGAACTTGTCGACTTGTGGACTTAATAATGAGCCCGTCCACTTATGGACTTGATAATTTCAAGATATCCCAATGGGATGAACTCGTCCATTTGTGGACTCAGTAATAGATGCAATTTTGTAGAGATAAATAAATATATATATATATATCTATATCTATATCTATATATATACATAGGTCATATCTGAATAACTCCTCTTTTTGTGATAAATGCATGCATAAGTAAAAAATTGTTCTTGAAAGAATAAAAAGCTGCCCTTTGGGCTTAAAAAGTACTATAGATAGTAACAATTAACTAAAACTGAAGTAAACTAGAAATGAGGAGTGTTGTTCTTCATGCTGTTGTCTACTGGTAGTATTTCTTCAGATACTCTGTGTTCTATGGGTGATACAACTTTTGCTTGTTTAGCATCTCTAGGTGGTAGGTTCATTTCCTTTGCCATGAAGTGATCCTGTAGGGTCCTTTTCATTTAGGTCTTAGCTTTCCGTGGGAGGGATCTCTTGTAGCGCCTGTCACTTTTCTCGTGATGAGATCTCCAACTTGAAAATTTTTGTGCCTGACTCTTGAGTTGTAGTGCTTGGCCATGAGGTTCTGGTATCGCACTAATCTTTATTCAACCACTGCTCTGATCTCATCCACCAAGTCAAGTTGTAAGCACACAGCTTCATCATTCCTACTCTCGTTATAGTTTCCCACATTGTAGCTTGTGAGTTTGACCTCAGTTGGGATGACGACCTCACTTCCGTATGCTAGCTGAAATGATCTCTCCTGTAGGCATCCTTGCCGTCATCTTTTACACTTTTAGAACGCTTGGCAATTCTTCCAGCCATATACCCTTTGCCCCCTTAAGTCGAGTCTTGATAATTTTGAGTAAGGATTGGTTCGTGACCTTAACTTGTCTGTTGGCTTGGGGGTGAGCGGGTAAGGAGTAGTGATTCTTGATTCCCAGTTGTGAGCAAAAATCTTTGAACGAGTCGTTGTTGAATTATTTTCTGTTATTTGAGACCAAGATTGTAGGGATCCTATACCTGCAGATGATGTTCCTCTAGACAAAACTTCGTACATTCTTCTCTGTGATGGTGGCCAACATTTCAGCTTCTACCTACTTGGTAAAGTAATCTATGCCGACCATTAAGAACTTTAGCTGTCTTATCGCTATTGGGAATGGGCCTATGATGTCTAATCCCCATTGAGCAAAAGGTCATGGGGCAGCTTGTTCACCAACGACCGTGACCTAAAATGGTTCCCACAGATCCTTTCATGGACTTCTCTCATGATATAATCTGCTTCCTCGGGGCTCGAGCACCTTAGGTATGGGTGGGAGAAGCCTTTTTTGTACAAGACATCCTTTATCAGGACCAATCGTGCTACTTGAACCTTCAAATTTCTTACGGTTAGGTAGTGTACTGTCTTTCAAATAAGAAACTATCGGTGTGGTCTAGTTGCTTCCAGAGTCTATTTCCTGCACACTGACGCCATTTATCAAAGGTAAAAGCTGAACAAAAAAAAGTACCTTACTGGGGATGAGCATGTGTTTTGCTGATGCGGCTTTGGCAAGACGGTCAGCTTGCTTGTTCTCTTCCTTGGGGATTTGAACAAACTTGGCCTGAAACTCGCCCATTCGTTTCCTTACTTGCTCCGGGTATTTCTTCATTCTTTCCCCTTTGCATTTGTATTCACCGTTCACCTGACTCATGACTACCTTAGAATTGTAGTACACAACTACACTCGTGGCCTTTACGGCTTTGGCGAGATCCAGTCCTGCCACTAGGGCCTCATACTTCGCTTCATTATTGGTCATAGGAAAGTCGAGACAAACCATACACTCGATCTTGTCCCCTTCTGGAGAATGAAGCACTATACCTGCCCCACCAACCTACTTGTTAGATGATCCATTCGTGTGAATACTCCATTAGGTATGCTCTTCTACCCCTTGGCCTTCCATGTTAGTGAATTTCGCAATGAAGTTAGTGACCACCTGTCCCTTTATAGTAGTACACAGGCAGTATTATATGTCAAATTCATGTAATTCTATTGCCCATAGTGCCATCTGTCCAGCTGTGTCAGGGTTACTCTTTGCCTGCCGTAGAGGCTTGTCTGTCAAAATGACCATAGTGTGGGCCTAGAAGTATGGCTTAAGCTTGCAGGTTATGGTAACTAAAGTGAAGGCAAGCTTCTCCATTGGTGGGTACCTCTTCTCTATGCCACGGAGTGCTCGACTAGTGTAGTACACGAGTTTCTGCACCCTATCTTTATTTCTGACTAAGGTCGCACTAACAACAGCTGGGGAGACAACTAGATAGAGAAATAGCTCTTACCTAGGTATGCTTTTAGATCATCAAAAGCTTGTTGGCATTCAGCCGTCCACTCAAAGGACTTCTTTAGGGAGTGAAAGAAAGGCAGACACTTGTCCGTTGCCTTCGAAACGAACCTGTTTAGTGTTGCCACCTTGCTATTGAGGCATTACACTTCTTTTGTGTTCCTTTGTGGTGCCATCTCCATTTTGGCCCAGATCTTGTCTGGGTTGACTTTGATACCTCTCTGAGACACCATAAACCCTAAGAATTTTCCAGCTGTCACCCCAAATGCGCATTTTCTTGGATTGAGCTTCATGTTTTAAGAGTGAAGGGTGTCAAAGGTTTCCTTGAGGTCACCTAAATGATCGTCCTCCCTTCGGCTTTTCATTAGCATGTCGTCCACGTAAATTTGGACATTTCTTCTAATTTGATGTGCAAACATTTTGTTCATCGGCCTTTGATATGTCACATCTGCATTCTTAAGACTGAATGATATCACCTTATAGCAAAAGAGGCCTTAACTAGTGATGAACGAAGTTTTCTCCTAATTAGCTTTGTCCAATTTGGTCTGTTGTAACCAAAAAATGTGTCCATAAAGCTCAATAATTGGTATCTTGCTGCTGAGTCTATTAGGATGTTAACCCGTGGGAGGGGGTAGCTATCCTTGGGGCACGCCCTATTTAAGTCTGTGAAGTCTATACACATCCTTCATTTCCTATTGGCTTTATTAACCATCACTACATTGGCCAGCCAATCAGGATAGTACACCTCCATAATGAATTCTACATCTTGCAATTTGCGGACTTCTTCCACTATAGCCTGGTCTCGGTCTTGGGCGAACACTTACTTCTTCTGATAGATAGGGGAAAAGAGGGTGATACATTCAACTAGTGCACCATGACTGAAGGGTCAATCTAGGGCATGTCTTCATGACTCTAAGCAAAGACGTCTTGGTTTTCTTCTAGGAATACTGTGAGCGCTTGATGGACTGACGGATTGGTGAGGGTGCTGATCCTAGTCGTTTGCTTGGGCTTAGAGTTATTGAGAAGAATTTCCTCTAATCCTTTAACAGGCTTTGCGACTGCCCTTTGTTCTTTAATGCTCATGGTCTATAAGTGATCATCCATCTCCAACATTGCTATGTAGCATTCGAGTGCTGCCACTTGGTCCCCATGTACCTCTCTTACTCCGTACTCGATGAAAAATTTGATCATCAGGTGATAGGTTGAAGGCACGACTTTCCATGAGTTAAGGGTAGGTTAGCCCAGTATGGCATTGTAGGTAGATGAGCAGTTGACAATAAGGAATGTAACATCCTTAATAATTTTCTGAGGGTAGTCACCGATTGTCATGGGCAATGTGATTGCGCCGAGGGGGTATACCCTCGTTCCTCAAAACCTAACAAACGGCATGTTGGCTAGTACTAGTCACCCTTTCTCAATCCTCATTTACTGGAATGCTGAGTAGTATAGGATATCAGCAAAGCTTCCATTATCAACTAGGACCCAGTGAGTGTTATAGTCCCCTACTTGAATACTAATAACGAGTGCGTCATTGTGTGGGTGGTGGAGACGTCGAGCATCTTCTTTCGAGAATCCAATTATAGGGTTGTCAACCCATCCCATCTTTGGGACGAAACCTATTGGTTAGATGTTTTGAACCATCCTAAGGTAAGTCTTATGGGCCTTCTTGGATGAGCTAGAAGTCGTGGTACCCCCTACAATTATCCTTACATCCCTTATGGGTTGCTTGAGGCACTCGTTATCCCTTCTTGCAACCTGCTCCTCTAGTGGATCTGTCCTTTCTTTGTTGACGAATCCTTATAGTTTCCCTTGTCTAATAAAGGCTTCAATTTACTGCTTTAAGTCATAGAATTCAGACGTGTTGTAACTGTGGTCTTGATGAAAATGGTAATACTTGTCTCTAGACCTCTTACTGGGATCTCCCTTCAACTTGCTAGGCCACGTCAAGGCTGCATAATCCTTGATTTGCATCAGGACTTGATCGAAAGGGGCAGTCACCAAGGTGAAGTTTGCAAATCTTCCAACAGGGGACTTGGAGTGCCTATCTTCCCATCGATCTTCGGTTCTGGTCGTCTTTCGTCCCATGTCTTGTCGTGCATCTTTTTGCCTTTCCCTTTTCTTAGGTTTCTCCTCTCTGGTTAGTAATGCGTCTTCGGTGTTCATGTACTTAGTAAGCTCGATAAAGCACGTCTGACATGGTTTTCGAGTTGTTTTTGTATAAAGAGAACATAAACTTCCCCTTTCACAATCTATTGGTAAATATAGTAACAGGTATCTTGTCATCAACTTCGTCTATTGAAAGGGCTTCCTTTGAAATGGGTTATGTAGGATCTCAGCATCTCATCTTCTCGTTGCTTAATGCTTATCAAGCATGCAATAGACTTCTTATACCTGTGCCCCCAGATAAAGTGCTAGGTAAACTTCACGCTCAACTCCTTAAAGGTGCTGATGGAGTTGGGCGTCGACTTGTTGAGCTATACCCTTGTAGGACCCTTCAGCATAGTTGAGAAGGCTTGACACATGCTCTTGGCTGCTACACCTTGTAAGTGCATAAGGGTTTTGAATGACTCCAAGTGATCCAAGGGATTATTTGACTCGTCGTAGGCTTCTACTTGTGGTATACGGAACTTCGGTGGAAGGGGGAATGAAGTGACGGGTGTAGTAAAAGGCAAGTCTGTGTAGTGGACTAACTCGTCGAGGTCACTTGACACTCGTCCTCTGAAGGCGTTCATCATGAAGTCCATCTGCTTCTTCATCATCTGCATCTTCGCAACTATGTGCGGTGGTGCTGTTTTTATGACAGACAGATGGCTGGTATCTTGTCACTTTTGTTTACTCAAAGCATTGCTGCCTTTTGGTCCTTCTTAGTCCCTCCTTTCGGCGTTGGTACGCTCTTGCTCTTCTTCGTGACTGTTAGGCCCAGCATCCCTTTGGTGCAGTTGCTCCTCCTGGTCGTGGTTTTGTTTAGTAAGGCATTCCATAGCCATAGCTAGGGTATGTACCTGTCTTTCAAAGGTAGTAGTGCGTGGTTCTTCTCCGGTATGGTTATTGGTTGCCATTGAGCGAGTGAGTACCATATAACTCTTTGTCTAGGAAGTGGTAATATGGCTGTTACTATTTTCAATTCCCACAGATGAGGCCAACTAATGATGCCAAAAATCATCAGTAAGCTGCGCAGTCCTCACGCGTTCTAGACAAGACTTGCGCAACAAAGAAGAAGAAAACCTTACAGAGAGTACTGGTGTGGTGCCGGCCAAATTCCCTTTGAAGGTTAAGTTAGAGAATGTTCACAACTTTGGAGTGCTAAATACCTATCAGCCTCTCTCTTCTCGTCGGCTTGGGAATTCTCGTCGTCTCACGTAGATACCGTCGGGTATTGAGGTGATGTCGTCAGCTTATGGTGTTGTCAATTTCACACTGCTTTACACGCATATGAAGCTGACGGGCTCAATGGAGTCGTCAGCTTCTTTGTTCGTAACGAGTTTATTTCTTCTTGAAAATACCCTCATCACTTATAGACCTTCAAATACGATCAAGTTAAGCAAGAGACAATGAAGTTGCACAAATGAAGGAGGAATTGACTACTATGAAGGAAAAACTGGCATGTTTTGATCAAATGCAAGAAAAACTTAGGAAATTTGAAGATATGGAGGACAGAATGGCTTACATCTTACAAGAAGTGCAACAACATTCTTCATATTGTGGTCAGGTATTACATTTTAAGGTTCTACAAATGTATTTAATGTTCGCATTTTTCAACATGGTTATTTTATGAACTTATTAACTAATCATAATTTGTATTTAGGGTGTTTCTCTGAACCAATAATCTCCAACTCTCCAAAGATCATCAAGTGCATCCCAGCTCTCAAGGAACAATGTAATCTGTTTAATCTTGGTGTTTGAGGACTTTTTTTTTTGCGTACAAAGAATTACATTTGAACAACCGCATCTTTTGCAAGTGTTGAAGGATATCTCTAACACTTTGGAACTTTGATTATGTAATTAACTTAGTTTGGGCGGTTGTTTTATTTGTAGGACCACATCTTTTTGTCAATTTAATGATGATGGTATCATGTAGACACTGTTATTTATATTGATAATATATTTCTCTATTTGATCATATGTTAATATTGTGTTAGTTTGGAAACATTTGTGGTGTTGTCTTAGTTACATTTGTGGTATTGTGTAAACAGTAGGTTCTTTGTAATACAATAGGTTATCAATATTATAGTAGGTTCTTAGTAAACAGGTTATTGTGGAGAAAAAAAAAATTACTTGTAGTGGCTGTCAGAAGTGCCGCTAAAAGTGTGCTTGGAATCTTTTACATGAAACCCTATAACATCGCTTACTGCCCGCTGTTAAATATGGACAACTACAGTGGTGGTCAGAAGTGCCGCTAAAAGTGTGCTGGGAACATGTGACTTCAAAATCAAGATCAAGTGATCAAAAATTGTAAACAACTCCCACACAACATACATTACATAGCTAAAACTAGCAAGTGTAGTAAAATAAGCTCATCCAAGCTAAATAAGGTACACAAGCATGTTATGTAAAAATAATATGGCCAGCCTTGATTACAGGTGTAAGAAAAATAATGCAAAACACACTTTTCCTTCCTTTCCCCCTTTTTATTTTTTATTTTTTTATTTATTTTAAAAAGGAATAACAAAAAACATCATATCATGAAATGCATGAATGTTATACAATTCAAATCCTAAAAACAAAAAAACAGCAAAGAAGAATGGTCACAAAGAGTATTGAGATGAAACACAAGGACCAAGTCAGAAAGACTCAATTAGATTGAGCTTTTTGCATCCAAAACTTTTTAGATACAACTCTTGTATTGGAGTTATTATTTATATTAGAATGATAAATAACTCTAGGATTGGTATAAAGGTTTAACGCCTTTACCAACTCACCAATAAGTACCATAGGATCTTGTGCCTAAGGCACAAGTACTTTTGGCTTATTTGCTCGCTTTGCAGTTTGCAACTTGAAACAGTTTGGGCGAATACGCCCAGTCTTTCCATAAAAATGACAAACCCATAAAGGCCTATCATGCACCTTATCCTTAGGGAGGGTAGGATTCTTAAGCTTAGATTCTTTAAGATCAACCCTAATCTTCCTAGGAGGTGGTGTAACTTCTACTGGTTTGACAATCTCACTCTTGGGGGGCTTAAAAGAAGTAATAAAGTTTATGGAATGAGTTTCAGACACTGAGAAGTTATCTTCAAAACCTAGACCAGTTTTGTCAAAGGGAGACTTCTGAATACTCAACATGTGATCAAGTTTAGAACTAGCAGACCTACTTGTTTGTTCTCTAGCAACAGATAATTCTAGTTCCAAGTTTTTAACCTTATCAAGCAACAACATGTTTTCAGTCTTCTCCTTATCAATTAATTCATTAGCATTAAACAATTTCAACAACAAATTTTTCTTATCAAGTTTAAGAGAAGCAATTTTCTTCAAACCTAAGTCAACATTCTTAGCATCCTTTGCAGCAACCTTGCAAAATTTATTATAAGCTTCTTGCAAATCAGCACTTTTAGAGAGTTCCCTATAAGAAGGGTTCTCATCAGCCACAACACTTTCATCAACTAGAGCAGTAGCTGTGAAAGCAATGAAGTTTCCATCCTCATCACTACCAAACTCATGATTAGTAACTTCATCATTACTAAGGGTTACAACCATAACTTTACCCTTTGATCTTAAGAATGTAGGACATTCTGATTTCACATAACCATGCCATTGACAACTAAAACATTGTTGACCCAAAGAATTATTAGAGGTTTGACCTACTTTCTCTTTAGATTTATCAGTATTGTTCACTATAGTGAGTTCATTCTTCTTCAAATTTCTAGGTTCAACATTGTTTTTACCTCTTGCCCTTCTGTAGAAGAGAGTTCATCACCAAATCCATTACCATCAACACCATCAACCGACTTAAGAGCCATTGATTTGGATTTGTTTGTCTTAGGTAGGTTTAGCTCATAGGACTGGAGAGATCCTACAAGTTCATCAACAAGGACGGAGTCCACATCCTTGCTTTCAGTAATGACAGTCACTTTGGATCCAAAGTCCTCAGTCAAGGATCTAAGTATCTTCCTAACAATCTTAGTTTGATCATAAATTTCACCCAAATTATAAGCAGAGTTACTAATATCATTCAGTTTAGCATAGAATTCATCAAAACATTCACCATCAAACATTCTAATACTTTCAAGTCTGGTAGTTAACTGGTGCAATTTATTAATCTTAATTGCTTTTGTGCCTTTATGCACAGTTTGGAGAATATTTCATGCAATATGAGCAACCTCAACATTAGAGATTCTCTTGAATTCCTCCATAGATACAACATTAAAATAGCATTCATGGCTTTGCTATTAAAAGCAGTTGCTTCTTTTTGAGAAGTTGACCACTCGCTTACAAGAGTAGTCGATTTCTCCCATCTGTATTCAATGGAATTCCAAACTCTCTCATCAATAGATTTTAGGAATGCTTTCATCCTTACTTTCTAGTAGACATAGTTGTTCCCATCAAAGTGAGGTGGGATCAAAAGAGAGTGATCGTGTTCCATGACAACAAGGATCAACTCTTAGATCAAAGGATCTAAATATAAGAGCTAACTTGCTCTGATACCACTTGTACGTTTTCGGACCCCCTTTAAAATGTAAGTTGTTTAACTTAATTATTTAGCCAAGTGATTACTTAGATAAATTATTTAGATCTAGCTTAACACATTCAAATCATATCATGTAAATAATGCAGAAATATAAAGAACACAGGATATGATAACCTAGGAAAACCAAACTGATAAAAAACTTAGGAAGAATTTAACCTAGCGATCCTCAGGGTAAAACAAATTCACTATGAAAGAATTAAAGTTTTTACAATAGAACTTAGACCACTAACATCCTTTTCCTACCTCGAGTAGAAAACTTACTACCACAACCATGTGACAACTCCGAGTTCACGAACTACTTCTTTCCTTGATCCACTACAACCACAAGAACTCCAACTTGTGACTTTGAGACTTCACTGAAAGGTTTCAGACACCAAGTTCATGACATGAATCTTGATCTTGATAACCCTAAGTATGAATAAAGGTAAACACCTCTAGATCTCACAAAAGATTCAACACATAGCACATCAAAGACTTCTAAAACGTAGTTAGGGTTTTTCCTTTTATACTTGGAGTAAAACATAAAACCCTACACGTCAAACCGAGCTTGGGTTGAGTTGAAAAATTCTGCAGAAAAATTAATCTGCACGAGATTCGATCGATTGAGTCTAATTTTCAATTGATCGAGCCTTGTAGATTTAGACTAATAAATCCTGCAATCACTCGATTCCAACTTTTACAAATAAACACACTTTGAGCAGGCCTAAACCTAGACTCTATGTTTTGATCATGGTTTGCCAACATAATACATAATGAAGTTCTAATACATTTAGTTCCTAAAGTTTTAGAACCTAACAAAAAATATAAATTGGGTTATTTTAGAATGGACCAAAAAACATATGAAATTTCTCCCCTCATGATATTAAGTCGTCTCCCATTGATGGTCTCCTCTCATGCTCTATTTCTCACATCTACACATAGAACTTTTCCTCCACTTAACAAACTCTTCCTCTTGCCGCTGCCCATCGTTATATGGCTCCATAATGTTGGGAAAAAAAAATTAAAAGAGAACAAAGCCTACCCTTCTAACTCGGCCATCCATTCTTTTGGTAATTTTCTTCCCTTTTCTACGTTGATAACGACAAATCAACAATAACTACATGCTACTATAATTAAGACGACTTATTTTACTATGAAATTTGTTAGTATTTAGACCTCTCTTAAAAGTTAAACAGTTACTAACCAGTTTTACCTCCAGGTTATTAATTAAATCAACTATAAATTGCCTTTGGTTAATGCAACCATCACCTATATCAATTAAGATTAAAAAAAAAAAAAATTAAGCGGAAATAAAAGAGTACATAATGACATGGTGATACAAGGAAAACCAATAAAATAAAATTTCACAATAAAAACCCCAGAGAATTTAATATATCAATCCCACGGTAAAAGAAACCCACTAATTG
The DNA here is from genome assembly GCF_002906115.3 of Quercus suber. Classification (NCBI taxonomy): domain Eukaryota; kingdom Viridiplantae; phylum Streptophyta; class Magnoliopsida; order Fagales; family Fagaceae; genus Quercus; species Quercus suber. Next base: position 130,305 of record NW_027069645.1, on the reverse strand, counting down.
TTTATAAGTTTATAATACTAAATAACTGTATTCCTAGTAAGCATTACTAATGTTATACCCAATGCAACTCCAAGTTCACGAGCTTCCTCAGTTATAGAGATGTTGCATGCGAACTCCCTGTCCATAACTTCAAGTACCCACTTGAAGATTCAAATTTAGCATCACTGGTGATGAATGGTATTGCAACAACTTCAACACCATCAATTTAAAATATGCTTTGCTTGATCACTATCGGGGACGTTTTGCGACAAGGGCCGAAAATGTGAGAATGGCTGAAATCTCCCATTGGGTTCTTTAGAAGTGTTTATTGTGGAGAATCAAGCCCAAAATTCCAAATGTATAATGAACAAAAGGCTAATGGTGCTTTGACAAGAGAGAATCAAAATGATAATAACAAAAATGCAGAAAAAGCATAAAAACATAAGAGGCCTGAAACTTCGAACCACAATCAGCAAGAAGAGGAAATTGAGAGAGGTTGTGATGAAGAGAGGGAAGGTTCCCCTGTACCCATATTTCCACCCTTATGCTTCAGAATTGCGAGAATGTTAGCTGGCTGATTGGGCTTAATAAAAGTATAGAAAAAAAGCATAAAAACATAACAAGTATGAAACTTTGACCCATAATTAGTGAGAAGAGAAAATTGAAAGAGGTTGTGAGGAAGAGAGGGAAGGTTCCCCTATACCCATATTTCTAACCCTAAGGTTCAGAATTGTGAGAATGTTTCCTGGGTTAGTGGGTTTTTGCTCTCAAGTTTCAACCCTATGGGGAACGTGTGGTTGGTTCATTTTTGAGCTGAAAAGAGAGTTTTATATAAAGTTTGAGGTGTTGCTAATGATTGGTTTTTTGGTAGTAGAAGAGGCTTTTATCCCCCGTAGTGCTATTTCCATGATGTGGTGTAGTTTGCCTTTTGCTTAGGAAATGAGTTGATTGCTTTTTACATAATTTTGGAAATAAAGAGAGTTTGCTTTAATTGGTTGCCTTTGGTCAGAAATTTCAAACCATTGGGAGGCTCACCTAAGTGAGGGCAAATAGATGGAATTGGCCAATGGGAGTCAACTATGTTTAAAGGCAAAAATGGGTTCGAGCAGAAAATTTGGGCTGTAGTCAACAAGAGCATGAAAGCACTTTTGGAGGGGGGGGGGGAATTTTAGGTACAAGACCTCCTCCATAAACTTGAGGTGCTACTAGTGTCCCTTGCCCACTTGGTAGTAGTCATGGGCTAGGCTCATGCAAAAGGTCCTAAAAAAACCGACCCATACCTTCCATCCAAACCACACTTCCTCAATTTCTCCAATAAGTCACATGGGCTTGGGCCATGCTTAAAAGAAAAAAACAAAACATAATACATGAATTGGGCTTATAAAAAAATGTGTCGCGAAAATGGGTATCAACCATTGTTATTAATACCGTTCCGTTTTAGCCAGAACGGTCGGGAAATTTCGTACCAGTCCTTAAATTGGTATGAATCACCCTCTTGTTCCACCTCGGACCAAATTTCGGTTCGTTCCGGCCCGTTTCGGCCATTTCGGCCTATTTCGGTGAATCTCGGCCGGTACTGAATCTATTGATAAATGCAGAAAAATTTTTCATTTTCAATTTTTAATGACTGTTACCTGAATAGAGCCACCCATCGGAGTTCATCTTACTTTCGGTCCTTTACAAGTTGAATGGCTCACGTACTCATCCCTTTACAATGGGTTTCCACCACGTCTACAGTTGCTGAAATGAACCCAGGCCATGGTAGAGGTAGCTGCTACTGCTTCATCTTTTTCTTCTTCTTCTTCTTTCTTTTTTCATCTGCTGGTCCTTCTTCAATTCTATTTTGAATTTTCATTGCCTAGTTTTGTGTTTTCTTTCTTGTTTTTTGAACCTAGCACGTGACTAGGTGTTGGAAATGACAAAGAGAATTGACAGAAAGTTTTAGGCTTTGTTTATGTGAGTTCACACTTAACTATCTCTTTCGGTTTTTTAATAGTATTTTTTTTAAGAATATTTTAATAGTAAAATTGTTTTAATAGTTTTTTTTTTTTTTTTTTGAGAATCAATAGTATTATTATAATTATTGGGTAGATTTTTAGACTTGAAATTGATATTTTAGCTGAAATATGGAATTATAGTTTTAAGAATCAATAAATTATATGAATTTTGACCAATAATATATAAGGGAATATAAGTATATAAAATTATAAATAAATAAAAAAAGTATAAAAAAGGTAACTCTGAAACCATATGCTGAAACAACCCGATACCAATCCGATACCTAAATATTCAATTCCAATAGACAAACCGAAATGAGCACCGAAACGGTATTCATAACAATTGTATCAACAATCATCTATAAAGGCTTTTGAGAGTAGGAGGAAAAAAAAAAAAACCTTATAATCACGAGAACATCTACTAAAGTCTATTCTCATATGTTAGGGTTTGCTTAAATATTTTTGACTTATTTGCACAAAACCCTAATAAATTAATGTGTTGAAATTGTTGAAGATAATAACCCAAAGCACTCAGTGAAAATAGAAGAAGAACATTCAGAGCATTCAACGGCTAGTTAACGGCTAGTTTTCTAATTCATTAGAAAACAATGTCGTATAAACTTAGCCTGTTTTATTCTTCATGAAAACAAGTCGTTTTGGGTGTGTTGAGTATTGTCTAAATGAAACGGAGCGTTTTGGGTATGGTTATAATTCATCGTGTTCAAGACTGCTTCCAAGTCCTCAGCTCCTATTCTGGGTTTCAGAGTCTACTTCAGAGAGAGAGCTCCAACTGTCTTCCAACTAACATCCCTTAAATCAAGGCACAAAATGTGGAGCATAATGCGGAGTAGTTTATTTTTAGTTAGAACAGTTTTATTCTCTGGGATGTTCTAACTGTAATTATTCTATATAAACAGTCTTGGGGTTGTAAATTCATTTCAAGCTTAGTGAAATATTTCTTGAGAATTTCTCTTCATAATCTCTCTTTTCTCTCTCTCTCTCTCTCTTTTCACTGTTTGCTCTTATTTCTGCCATTGTTGTATACAATCATAAGCTTCAAATTCTTTCATGGTATCAGAGCCAAGATCTATGGCTTCAACAACACCAACTGATGCAACTCAATCTGCACCTTCAACTTCCACATTACCTAGTGCAATTCAATCGCCATTGCTGTTTCTCTCAAATATGTCCAATCTTATGTCAATCAAACTTGACTACACCAACTACATTCCATGGAGGCATCAGTTACTCACCATACTGGAGGCTTACTTATTGATTGAGCACATTGATGGTACAGCACTAAAACCATCACCGTTCACACTTGATACTACAGGAAATATAACTTCAGTTGCTAATCCTAAATTTCAAGCTTGGAAAATCAGGGATAAAGCACTTCTTTCCCTGATCAACTCAACTCTTACACCACAAGTTTTCTCACTAGTTGTTGGTATCACTAACTCAAGAGAGGTGTGGAACACTTTAGAACAAAGGTTTACATCCACATCAAGAGCCAACATTCTAAATCTCAAGCTTGAACTACAAAGTATCAAGAAAGGTAATGAATCTGTGAATTCATTCATCCAGAGGATCAAAATTGCTTGAGATAAACTCCTTGCTGTTGGAGTAATAGTTGATAATGAAGAGCTGATCTGCATTGTGCTAAGAGGACTTCCTAGAGAATTTGCACATTTTTGCTCTGCAATTCGTACTAGGAGTGATCCAATCACTTATGAGCAATTAGCTATCATGCTACAAAGTGAAGAACAGGCTATGACAGATCACATGGATTCAGTCTCTCACAATCTTGCCATGTTTGCTGCCAATGGTAAAGAAATGGTAGTACATCATCAAACCAGTCACAGAATCATGGTTCCAGTAGAGGAAGAGGAAGAAACAATGCACACAGAGGAAGAGGTGGAGGTAGGTTTACTCATGGTGGTCATCAGCAGTATTTTTCACCATAGGCCTCTCACAATTTCTCTTCTCAGTCTCATAATTTCTCTCCTCAGCATGGTGCTTCTCACAATTTTCCTCAACAACAATCTTCTCAAGGCTTTAAGCATGAAAGACCATTATGCCAAATTTGTGGGAAGTCTGGACATCAAGCTTTAGATTGTTATCACAGGATGGATTTTGCTTATCAAGGCAAAAATCCTCCACTAAAGCTTGCTGCTATGGCCAGTGTGTCTAATGCAGCTATTACCAATAATCAAGACCCATGGCTTGCTGATTCTGGTACATCTGATCATCTCACTGCCAGTCTCAATAACCTCTCAGTCCAATCTCAGTACCAAGGGCTAGATCAGGTTACTGTTGGGAATGGCCAAACCTTACCAATTAATCACATAGGTAATACTACCTTACACACAAAATATCATGACTTTACTCTTAAAAATGTTCTTCATGTCCCACAAATTGCCTTGAATTTACTGTCTGTACACAAATTCTATCTGCATAATCATTGTTCTTGTTATTTTGATGCTAATCAAATCAAAATCCAGGACATTCCTACGGGGAAACTCCTTTACAAGGGCTTGAGTGAGAATGGAGTCTATCCTATCCACTCCAAGAACTTCAACAAGCTACCTCCTCATTTCAATTCTGTGTCATCTCCACAAAAGAGTCTTTCTTCAAATGGTACTTCCTTTTTGTCAAGTTTTCGTGCAAATAAGTCCACCAACTGGTTGCTATGGCACCATAGGTTAGGACATCCAAGTGATGCTGTGTTGAACACAGCCTTGTCATCTGTTGGTTATGTCTGTATTTCCAATGCCAATAAAATTCCTTCTCATTGTAAACATTGCTTGAATGGTAAAATGCATCAATTTTCTTTTCCTATATCTGACTTTCAAGCTTCAAAACCTCTTGAATTAGTTCACTCAGATGTTTGGGGTCCTGCTCCTGTTACATCTTACAATGATTTTCAATATTATGTATTGTTTGTTGATGCATACTCTAAATTTACTTGGCTTTACCTTCTTAAACACAAATCTGATGTTCTTAACATCTTCAAGTTCTTCAAAGCCACTGTGGAAAATCAGTTAAATTCTAAGATTAAAATCCTAAGAACTGATAATGGTGGTGAATATACCTCCAATGCCTTTAAACTTTTATGTTCCACTCAAGGTATTGTCCATCAGTTTTCATGTCCACAAGCTCCTCAGCAGAATGGAGTGTCTGAGAGAAAGCATAGACACATTGTTGAGTGTGCTCTCACTATGCTCTCTCACTCTCAGTTACCTCCATCCTACTGGTCTTCTGCTGTATCCACAGCTGTTCACATCATTAACAGATTAGCAACACCTAATCTTCAAAATTCCACTCCTTGGGAAAGGTTGTTCAAGTCAAAACCTGATCTTACACATTTAAGAACTTTTGGCTGCATCTGTTTTCCCTTATTAAGACCTTATAATGTCCATAAACTCTTACCACACACTACTTCCTGCATCTTTCTTGGTTATCCTCCTCACACAAAAGGCTATATTTGCCAAGATCCTCTCACTTCTCGGATATATATATCAAGAAATGTGCATTTCAATGAAAATGAATTTCTTTATCCTCAACCTTTGTCCACTGGGTCTTCTACTAATCCTGGTTCAACCTCACCTCCATCCCATCATATTCCCATTCCTTTGGTCATACCTTAATGTCCTTTCCCTGTCACCTAGTTACCTATGCCCTTTAATAATCCTTCATCTTCTTTACCTGCCCAGTCCAACTCTTTATCTGTCACTTCCTCAGATCAGTCCACATCTCCTCAATCTGCATCTCCCAACACATCCACTATTGCTCCTTTAGTTGATTAGTCACCTCAGCCTATCCCTACACTTGCTCCTTTGTCACAACCTACATCTTCACAATCTGCCCTTCCTTCCACATCCTTTACCATTCCCACAGTAACACAGTCACAGGCCCCTCTTACTGTGAACAACCATCCCATGATTACTAGGTCCAAGGATGGCATTGTTAAACCCAAAGCTCTTGCTGCTATGACTGATGCAGCTCTACCTGCCTCTACTCCTAAGACTAAGGTGCAGTGTGGTACAAAATCCATTAAGGTGCAGTGTGGTACAAAATCAATTAAGGTCAAATCCATGCCAAAGCCTGACTATACCCTCACTGAGCCACCTACCTATAAGGTTACAGCATAGTTTCCTCAGTGGTGCTCAGCAATGGATGATGAATTTGCAGCACTTCAAAGGTAGGGCACTTGGGTTTTGGTCCCTCCTTCTCCCACTCAAAATTTAGTGGGTTGCAAGTGGGTATTTAGGCTTAAACACAACAGTGATGGGTCCATCAACAGATACAAAGCCAGATTAGTTGCAAAAGGGTTTCATCAACAATATGGAATTGATTTTGAAGAAACATTTAGTCCAGTCATCAAACCACCCACTGTCAGAATCATCCTCTCATTGTAGTTCAGTTCAATTGGCCTCTCAGACAGCTTGATGTGAGCAATGCTTTTCTTCATGGCTATCTTAGAGAGGAAGTTTATATGGCCCAACCTCCTGGTTATGTGGATCCAGCACATCCTACCCATGTTTGCAGACTTCTGAAATCTCTCTATGGCCTCAAACAAGCCCCTCGGGCTTGGTTTGAGAGATTTTCTACTCAGCTGCTGCATATTGGATGCCAAGCTTCACTTGCTGATTCCTCTTTATTTATCCTCAAACAAGGGCATCAAGTAGTCTTCCTTCTTGTCTATGTTGATGATATTGTAATGACTGGGAATGATCCTCATTTCTTGTCCAGTCTGATTGCTCAACTTAGCACTACCTTTGAACTTAAGGACTTAGGTCCTCTCTCTTATTTTCTTGGCATTCAAATCACCAGGTCTTCCAAAGGCCTATTCTTATCCCAGGCTAAGTATGCTCAGGATTTATTGGTCAAAGTTAATATGGTATCCTCTAAACCAGCTCGGACTCCTTGTGCTCCTAATTCAAGATTGATTCCTACTGAGGGCTCTCTCTTATCTAATCCTCATGAGTACAGAAGCTTAGTTGGTTCTCTTCATTACTTAACTTTCACCAGACCTGATCTTAGCTTTACTGTCCAGCAAGTTTGCCAATTCATGTTTGCTCCTACTGATGTTCATCTAGTTGCTGCTAAACGGATCCTTAGATATGTCAATGGCTCTTTGAATCAAGGAATTTTCCTTCAACCTGGGTCCTTGTCTCTCTCTGCCTTCTCTGACTCAGATTCAGCTGGAGATCCCTTTGACAAACGCTCAATCACAGGGTATATTGTCTACTTGGGTTCTAATCCTATTACCTGGTGTGCCAAGAAGCAGGAGACTGTGTCCAGATCCTCCACAGAAGTTGAATACAGGGCTTTAGCAACTACTGCTGCTGAACTTTCTTGGCTTCGTCAAGTGTTGAAAGACCTGAGCATATTTCTTTCTTTTCCACCTAAACTTTGGTGTGATAACGTTTTAGCTCTTGCTATTGCCTCGAATCCAGTTTTTCATGCTTGTACAAAACATGTGGAGGTTGATTATCATTTTGTTCGTGAAAAAGTTCTTCACAAAGATCTTCAAGTCAAGTACATCTCCACTGGTGATCAGCTTGCTGATGTTTTTACTAAGAGCTTATCTACTTCTCGGTTCATTTTTCTCAGATCCAAAATCCTGGTGTCCCTTGACCCCATGGTTTTGAGGGGGGATGTTGAAGATAATAACCCAAAGCACTCAGTGAAAATAGAAGAAGAACATTCAGAGCATTCAACGGCTAGTTTTCTAATTCATTAGAAAACGATGTCGTATAAACTTAGTCTGTTTTATTCTTCATGAAAACGAGTCGTTTTGGGTGTGTTGAGTATTGTCTAAATGAAACGGAGCGTTTTGGGTATGGTTATAATTCATCGTGTTCAAGACTGCTTCCAAGTCCTCTGCTCCTATTCTGGGTTTCAGAGTCTACTTCAGAGAGAGAGCTCCAACTATCTTCCAACTAACATCCCTTAAATCACGGCACAAAATGTAGAGCATAATGCGGAGTAGTTTATTTTTAGTTAGGACAGTTTTATTCTCTGGGACGTTCTAACTGTAATTATTCTATATAAACAGTCTTGGGGTTGTAAATTCATTTCAAGCTTAGTGAAATATTTCTTGAGAATTTCTCTTCATAATCTCTCTTTTCTCTCTCTCTCTCTCTTTTCACTGTTTGCTCTTATTTCTGCCATTGTTGTATACAATCATAAGCTTCAAATTCTTTCAGAAATCACATTTCAGTAATCTCGAGTTTCAATCAATCGAGAAACAATTTGTTCTGCTAAGATCTAGCTTTCTCAATTGAGCTAGCAGATGTCAAACAACTCAGATTTGCACTTGAACTGTAGTCTTGACAATACTTATAAACACTAAATAATTATAACAAAAATTCTATTGAAGATATGTAGACCAACCACGACGTTTAGTAATTAGTAGTACTATGAGGAGAACATGTAAATTATAGGGAATAAATATATAGAGAAAAGAACAATAATAAATTATTGTAAATCTGTTAGCAAATCACTTATTATTTTTCTATCTATTTTGAATAAGTGAATAACATTGTTTGAATTTGTTATAAAACGACATAGGTGTTATGAATTTAGCAAGATTGGGGGTTGTGTAGGACCGAGCCGCATGGCACTTGAAAACTAAATTTGATTTTTTTTTTCTTATTTCTCTGATGCTTTAGGTCTGGCATATGAATCATGTATAATTATTTTGGAGTCGTTGAGGATGACTATGAGATGGTGATTTGGCTAAAACAAGTAGTATTAGAACTTTAGGACCTTAGATTTAAATTTAATGGGTGGTGGTCACCGTTTTAAAAACTAGACCAGATTGACAGGTCAAACTGGTTTAGTTGGGAACTAGTCACCAATCCAATCTAGTAAAACCCCATAAATCCGGCCAAACACCGGTAAAAACCAAGAATCAAGGACAAAAACGATTTTTTGACTGTTCTAGTTTTTAAAATCATGGTCTTAGCAAAGTCTTTGGAACTGCATGGGATAATAATTTATTTTAAATGTTTTCCTTATGGGGGTGTTATGTGTGTGGCCAATGGCATGTCAGCTATAGGCATTTATTTATTTTTTTTTTCTTCCTAAGGGAGTCAATAGTGTTAGAGATAGGAATTTGTTGTGAGGAGTAAAAAAAAAAAATTGATTAAATATTTTCTTGTACATAAAACTTTCATATTATATACAATAATCTAAGTTAATATTCTAAATACAATTTAATATACAATACAACTATATTGTACAATAGTCTAAAAATTTATTAATAGTTTAAAGATCGGTAAGATAACAACCATTGAATGCATAAACAAATATAATTATATAAGTAATCATACATTTTTGTCATATTAATAATAATTTATTATATTTATATGTAATATCAATTAAATAAAAATATAAAATAAAGAAGAATAGTAACATGCCTAGGAGTAGGACTGGGAGTAACGTGAAACTAAGAAAAAAAAAATAGCAATTGATATAAGTTTTTGCTTTTGAAGGGTATGACATTTTATTTTTTAACCATACAAGTGGTCATTTTCTTGGAATTGGAGCAAGCATTAAAAGACTTTTTGGACTTGAAAATCTGTAGAGCACTCATCAAATAACTTTTTGATTTTTTTGCTAAAGAAGAAGAAAAGTGCAAGGAAAAACAGTTTCATTTACAGCCAACGACAAAGTAAGTTAGAGTCCAGAGAGAAGGTTTTGTTTTGTTTTTGTTTTTGTTTTTGTTTTTTTTTTTTTTTTTAACGAATGAGCAATTTTAAGGGTAGAGCTACTGACACAACACTTCCACAACAAAATCTATGTGGCAAGTTGTTAAAAATATGTAAAAAAGTGATGTTAATTATGGGTCTAAATAAAAGCCAATTAAAACTTACTACTTAACTTTTATTGTAAAAGAGGGTTCTAGTTAGCTCAATTAATAAAATCTCTGATGATTGAATAAGAAATCTGGGATTCAATCCCTGTCTACACCAAAAATAGATTTATTTTTTAGTTTGATGATAAAAAAATTATTATTAGGAGTAGACGCCATAGGTTGAAACTCTTTCTCAAAATTATTGTGATAATAATATTGTGAAAGTAACACTAAGATGATCATATTTAGACTTATTTCAGCTTAGATTAAAAAAAATTTAGGATTAGAGTGTTCAAATTTTGGTTTTAGGAGGTCAAAAAAAAATTTTTATATATAATTTTTGTTTTTTGGTCCTCTGGGTGGCTGGCTGTAGGGCTGCCCAATGTGTGGCTTGCTATAGGTTTTGAGATTTTTTTTTTTTTGATGAAAATCTTGTAACTTTATTAAGAAGAAGATAAATTCATTACATCATGAGAAATAACGAACTCAATTAGTAATGAATTTTCCTCTATCTAAGTTACATAATTATCAAAGCCATCTATTTCTTTGGCACACTTAGTCAAAAAGATGTGCAAGCCTATTGCCTTGTCCCTTCACATAGGAGACTTCCACACGTTTTGAGATTCTTGATGATGAAGTAGCATGTTTTGCACATTATTCCTTGTCAGATTTTTGTAGTAACTACTTATATACATAGTTATCAGTATCGTACGATACGCGATACGTATCGTATTGTATGTAAAAAATTTCGTATCTTATTGGTGTATTGTAAGTGCTCATGAATCGTATGATACAGTGTGTGTATCGTATGAATCGTATCGTATCGTAAAATCATACGAATCGTACGATACATAGACAAATACTTTAAAATGTTATTTTTTGTTAAAATTTGTACTTTTATTTGAATCTAACAAGTTGTTAGACTTGTTTTTAACAAAAAATTACTAGGTTATTTTATTTGGCCTAATAAAATAACATATTCATAAGTTTTTTCCCCTCTTTCTCCTATAAGATTTGGACTACATAATATACACTTACACTTCACTTTAATATTTGCAAATTTATTTTCTATACTATGAATAAGTTATTAATTGACAATATAATTATTTTTTATTTTGTCGTTATTGTTATAAGTCCAGAAACTAGAATGTCAAGAAGAATTTCTTTTTAATTATTAAAATAAAAAAGAACAAGAAGAGATAGTAAATGTTAATAACGATGAAGAAAATTTTAATAAAGAAATAAGTTTGCAAAATGATAAATATGATGATAGCATTGACTTAGATGGGGTTTATTAAGTAATATGATGAAAATTAATTATTATTTTTGGGTCATTTATAATATATTATCACTTTTGAATTTAAGCAATTTGAATGCATATGTTATAAACACATGCTAGTCAGATTTATTTAGTTAACTCGTTAAATATTATTACATAAGTGATAAATAAATTAGTCATTAGTTGAATATATTTAAAATTTATAATGAATATACCTGTAGGGGTGTTAGGCCCAGCAATATATGTAAGGTTGAAATTTGTCAACCATCTTGTTGGCTTTATTCCGTGCCAATTTGCTTGTAATTTAGCACTTAGTAACCCTGTATTTAGGTGGGATTATTGTAAGGGTAGTGTGTGAGAAGAGGTGAAGAAAAGCTCAAGTATGTGCAAGAAAGTAGGGTTTCGCAGCTACGACTTGCGGCTGACTCGCGATTGGTAAGCCGCCAAATGCAGGCACGTGAAAAGCACACATGGAGAGCTGAAGGATTGCGCCAGCTGTCACACTACAGGACAAAAGTCCCAGGCTGGCCAGGCTGTTACGTCGTGAATTGAACTCGCGACTTGGACAAGCCACGAGGTCAAGCTGCCAATCAGCCCTGTTTGGCAAAAACTGTCTCTTCGTATTCCAAACACACACCACTATATATAGACCCTTATACCCACTAATTTAAGAGAGCTTCCAAAGAGAATTTTGTGAGAGAAACTCTAGAGAAAAAAAAGATTGCCTCATCCCCAATCTTTACCTTAAAGACTTTACAAATTCCTCTACTCTCTTCCTCTCCATTGTCATACCCTTAAGAGGTCATTGACCAAATCCTTATCTCACCACACTTACGTCAATGAGAAGGTTCATTTGGTGCTAGGGGAAGCAGTTTGGAAGGAACCAATATACATTGGTTGATGTTATGGTCTAGTAGCGGAATCCAGGAAGCTAAAGAAGAAATAGGTTTGGCGTAACCTCGTTGGAGCAAGAAGCTTGGAGGGCTTAGGTACTTGGGTAGATTAGGCTTGGAGGGTCTGCTGCTGTTCATGTATCCCAACTACATTCTTTAGTGGATTATTTGACTGCTTGGAGGGCGGCGGAGAGGTTTTACGTCGAGGATTTCGGTTTCCTCTTCGATAACACATCGTGTGTTGTCCGTGTGTTTGCATCTTCCTTCCCTTTATCTTTGCCTTATATTTACTGCTGTGGATGTGTTTATATTTGGCATAGATTAGTTATCAATTCTGTGATTGGCTTATGTTCATGCTCCGCACATAAATTGTTTGATTATAATCTTGAATTGATTTTTTATAATTTGGGGTCTAAACATTCAAGGGTGTTTTATACACATTTTAAACTTTTAATTGGTATCAAAGCGGGTACACTTGTTGTAGTTTAAATGCCTAAGTGTGATCCTTGACCCTTTTTGAGATGGATAGGTCTCAATCCTTAAATGTTCCACCATTTTTTGATGGTAACAATTATGCCTTCTGGAAAGTTAGAATGAGGACATTTCTATACTCTATTGATGACACCGTGTGGGATGCGGTTGAAATAGGTTGGACCAGGCCGGAGGTTGAAAAATCCACTTGGGATAAGGCAGCTCTTGCGGCAGCTAATGCTAACAGTAAAGCTTTAAATGCTATTTTTTGTGGTGTGTCTCCTGATGAATTTCACAGGATCTCTCAAATGACTGTAGCCAAGGAAGCTTGAAAGATTTTGGAGACAACTTATGAGGGGACTAAGAAGGTGAAGGACACAAAGCTCCAAATGCTTACCACCAAATTCGAAGAACTCAAGATGGGTGATGATGAACCATTTGATTCATTCTATGGGAAGCTCAATAAATTGTAATTGCTAAACTCAATCTTGGGGAGAAGATTGAAGATACTAAGGTGGTGAGAAAAATATTGAGGTCCTTGCCTGAAAGTTTTAGAGCAAAAGGTTACAGCCATTGAAGAAAGCAAAGACTTGGATGAGATCAAAATCCAAGAGTTGATAGGGTCTCTCCAAACTTATGAGCTGGGACTGCCTTCCCACAAGACGAGTAAATCGTTTGCTCTTAAAACCATCACCGAAAGAATGGATGATCCTTCCGAAGAAGATGGAGTGGAGAAGCAAGTATCATATCTTGTGAAAAACTTCCGAAAATTTTTGAAGATGAAGAATAGTGGGAAACCATTCAACAGAGGGAAGTTTCCATCCTCAAGAGGTGATAGGAAAGACTTTAAGAAAAGTGAAGGGAAGGATTCTCAATTTCCTGCGGACATTGTGTGGTTTGAACATGGACACTTCAAAAAGGAATGTCCTAATTATTTGAAGGCAAAAGGAAAGGTCTATACCACTACCTTGAGTGATACTGATTTATCAAATTCTGACTCTGAAGATAGCTATGATGGAAAAGGAAATTACTCCGCATTCATGACTATTGCACATATAAAACACTCGGATGATTTGGGTTCACTTGTGAAGGAGCTTGGGGAACATTCTGATTTGGAGTCTATTGGAATAGTTGAGGAGTCTGAAGATGAGGAAGTTGAAAAAGCAGTGGAATTGCAAGAGACTTACAACTCACTCCTGGAGAAGACCGGTGAATATGCTAAGGTGGCTAATGCGGCCATTAAGAAGATGAAGAGGGCTGAGGAAGATTACAAAAGTCTTTTGGCACGATACAAGGAGGCGAAGTGTGAAATTGAGACACTAAATGGTGAGCTGTCGGAAGCTTATACCAAAGTAAGATTTCTTGAGCAAGAAGTGGTGCAAGCTCATGCCAATATAGAGAGAGTCTCCTTCCAGAAGTTAGAAGATGTTATTTCATCTCAAAAACCTTCCTCAGATAAGTCTGGGTTGGGTTACACTGGAGGAAGTAGCACATCAACCATGGTTGTCAAAGAAGTGAAGCTTGTAAAGGCTAAAGAGATTATTTTGAATAAGTCTATTCCTGAGAAAATTAAAGCTAAAAAGATGAAAAATGTGGTTGATCAATGGGTGTTCAATAAGTCCCATAGTCAATCAAACTCCAGATATGGAGCTAGAGGAAGATCACTTCCAAGATCTTAGCAGGGTCCTAGAATAAACTATCTCTGCCACTATTGTGGAGCACAAGGACATACAAGATCCAATTGTCACAAGCTGAGAGCAGTGAACAATGCAAGTGCTCCTCGGTCACGAGGAAGAAGAAACGACAATAGGTCTTGGGGTGGTGAGCAACCAAGAAGTCAAAACTGTGATCCAGGAATGATGGACATGATGAAGATGATCGGTGCTTTCACAAATTGCATGGAAAGCTTCACACGAAGGTTTGACAATCCTAATTCATGTACCCAATCCGTTAAGGATATCACCCCAAACACATGTGACATGTGGGTGACAAAGGGTACTCATGCATAAGCATTACAACATGTCCATGTATCAATACTTCCCATGTTTGCGAATTTGCTTGGTTGTGTGCTTCTTGCTAGTATTTAGGTTGTTATTTTTTGTGTGTGTTTATCTTAGGTTCAAATGTTTTTACATCTTTGTTATGTTTTTTATCAATCTTTTACTGCTTTTGTGTCAAAAATCCAAAAACACAAAAAGTAGAAAATCCAATAAGTTTGATCGGTTTTGTTGAGTTTTGTCTCATAGCATGTTTTTCCTTGTACCTTTGTACTAATGGCTTTGTGCACTTAACAAGCTTAGCTTGTCTCTTATGCACACATATCATTGTGGAAGAAATTCTGAAATCTATGTGACTGGTGTAAATAGATCTTCAACCCTGTCATGAATGACTAGTGAATGGTTTTGTTGATCTTGAGACATACATAGACTCATGCCTATATATCTTCCCACTTTTTATTTTTATGCTTAAAAGAGGTCTCTTAATGTAAATCTCCAAATGAAAAGAGATATAGAGTTGCAAAAGCCTGTCGCACATATTAGTATTCGACTAGGAAAAAGGGAAAGCAACCAAAATAAAATGTTTGATGCCCAAAAAGTCAAAGGCTAACTCATCAATTGAAATATAAAAAATTTCAGGCATCTATCTCACAATGAGATTCTCTTTGCTCAAAAAGTGCAAATGATATGTTGAATATGGAGCCAAATGAAAAGCTTTAAAGAATTGTTATCAAGTGCTTATGGGAGGTCATATATGCATGTTTCTATAATTGAGATAGGTCACATTATCTAGTGCTAGTTGTGTATGCTTTGATTGAATTGATCATTGAAACTTCACATTAGACTAAGGACTATCTCATTTTTGATATCCACACACAACACAGGTCTATGTTCAATGAATGCCATATTCATTTATGTGATTGTACTCGATTAAATATGTTTTCACAAGCTCAATCTGTGTTGATTAAACACAAAAATATTTTTGAGTGTTTTAGTTTGTTTTTGGAAAGTGTTTTGTTTTTACAAAATAGTCAAAAATTTCAAAAACAGTGTTGCCCTGTTTTGGCAACTAGGTCGAAGGTTAGTCCAGTCGCATGCTTTAGTCGCGAAGCTCACTCTGAGAGTTTTCGTGGGTCATTGGCGAGTCAAGGCTGCAGTCGCAAAAAAGACTTAGAAAATTTTCAAAAATTTGAGTTTTTGTGGTTTTTGCGGCTCAGTGTGGCGACTTGTTTGTAGGTGGAAGGTCTAGTCACGAGGGATACATAGAGATTTTTGTGGCTCCCCTGGCGACTATCTCGCGAGTAGACCTTCCAGTCGCGAAAAACACTTAGAAGATTTTTTTTAAATCTTGTTTCATAGTGTTTCGCGACTTACACTGGTGACTTACTAACGACCTGATCCAGTCGTGAAAAATGCATGTTTTGCATTTTATAGACAGTTTTTAAAATTGTTTTTTAGTTTTTCCGTCGAAAATTTGTGACTGTTCATTTTCTTTCCCAAATCACTCTTTCAAACACTCCGTGTTTCTTTGAAATAGCTCTCATTTTTGCATCATGTCCTCATCAAACACCAAGAAAAAGGTATGGGTTTTCTTTCCCTTACTTCATTCTTACTGTTTTTGCTTTTTAGGTTATTGTTTTGAATGTTGCATCTATGATTTTGCGATATAAAATGTTCAAACTTGGGTTTGCCTAAAATGTTGAGATTGATTGTGTGAGGGTATTTTTTTCTGTTGCAGTGGTGTTTCAGAGATTTGTGTGTTCATTAGATTGCTAATATTTGGTCTGAACATTGATATTTTTTAGAATTTCTTTCGGGCATATGGTTTTGGGGTTTCTATATTTATCTTTGAATCTGTTGTTAGAATTTTCAGGCTATTTGAGTTTGTGGTGTTTGTGGTTGGCATTGTTCTTAGTTTAAAACACCTGATCTTGTTTGTGCTACTGTTTTTAGTTTCCTTCTTGCACACTTCATACTCCTTTTATCATGGTTCATTGACATAGGCTTATATCTATCTGAATGTGTTTTATAATGTCATTTTTTTTGCTCTTGACTGCTCGTTTGCTGTTTAAACCTGTTTGATTTGATATATCCATCCTTTGATTATCAACTGTGCTGATTCTGTGTTCTGTCTAGTCACTCTGTTACTCTCTTTGTAACTAACTTGTTGCTAATATGTGTGAATTTCGACATTGTGTTTTGTCTTTTTGTGGCCTTTTCTGCTTATTTACAAATGGTTGCATCACCTACAAAAAAGAAGATCACTGCTAAGAAATCTGACAAAAGAATGAAAATGGACCCTAAACTATTTAGGTCTATTCAACACTTTGAGAGATATAGGGATTCTTTTTCAAAAGGAAGCATCATTCAAGAAAGATTTGTTAATTTCAAGGAATTGAAGGACACTTTCATTCCAGAGTGTTTTGAGGGTAGAGGTTGGGAAAAACTGCTGAGTGACCTTCCACCTATGTGTGACCCTCTAATCATAGAATTCTATGCAAATGCTGTGATAAGGGAGGAGGAGTTGAGTTGTTGGGTGAGAAGAAAGGAATTTACCTTAGATGCTCATGATATTGATAAGGTTTTAGGGTTTGAGGGATTGGAAGATTATGAATTCACTAACTACAAGGACAGAATGCTTTCTCTAGAAACTGTCCAGAAAAGAATTAGTGGGGTTATAGGAAAGAGATGTCTTAACACTTCTGATTTTCCTAAAGATATGAGGTGCCTGACCACTATAATGATGTACAATCTGTACCCTATAAGGAAGATGACTACACTGACAAATGCCAGAGCCATCTTTCTCATGGAACTTAAGGAGAAAACCTTTATTGACATTAGTTCTTATATCTTTGATACTATAGTGGATGAGATTAGATCCACCTCAAGACCTAAGCTGATTTTTCCTAGTCTTCTCATGAAGATTTTTAGAGAAAAGGGTGTTGCAATTCCTCAGGATATCAATCCTTTGCCTCATCTATCAGCAATTAACAAATTTACTCTCACAAGGATACAAAGTCGTCTTCCAGGTGAAGAAGAGGAGGGTGTTCAAGAAGAAGGTGATCCAATGGAGACTGAAGCAGAGGCTACAGGACCATCTTTCACACCAAGAAGAAGAGTCAAGAGGAGCAGGGCCTCTACTTCATCAGCTGCACCTCCTAATGCATTTTAGATCATCCTGGAAAGGCTTGATGAACTCAGAGAAGTTCAAAACCAGCATACTGAAAGGATGACAGCAATGTAGGATCAGTTGGATGTACTCTCAGCCAAGTTTGACAGCATTCACACTAACCAGAAGCAGTGACCCTTTGGCCATTCCGGTAAAAAACGGGGAGAATTTTTGGGACAGTTCTTGAGGGGGAGTGCTTGTTTTAAGGGGGAGATTTCTTTATCACTTAATGTTTTTTGTTATAGTTTTGATAGTTTGTTGATTAACTATTGTTATTATAGGTCCTAGTCTTGTTTTGGTTTAAACTCATAACTCTTGAATGTGTTTAATACTTGGTTCATTTGTATATTGATGATGTTAATCAGTTAAGTCAGCATATGTTCTGTTTTGTTTAAGTTTTGTACCCATGTTGCTTATGTAAGCTTTAAAGGTTTGTTTATGCACTCTTGTAAGCCTTTGTGGTTTGTGCCATGCTTTATGCAGCATTTGTGCTTTGTTAAATCAGTACTTTTAACCTAATGCTATGCATTCCTTTTTAAGTACTGTCACCCTTGTGCCTGTGTAGAATTTTTTCTAGATGCACATACTTCATGTATTGTGCATTGGTTGAGTGTTGGTCATTCAAGTGATTTACCTTGTGTTTGTTATCTTGAATGTCCGGATGTTCATTCCAAGTGTGAACGAGCATTGTGATCACTTGGTCATAGTGATTGCATGTTTTGGTCTTGCCATGGTTTATTGCTTTATTCCATTGTGCTTGATCACATTGTGCTTGTTCCATTTGCTTTACAAGTTTTTTGCATACAATGAACTTATTGTGTTGTTATGTTTTAGGAGTTACTTGTTCTTATGGTTCTAAAGCTCCACAGATTCTAGAGTTAGGTGTGAGTGAGTTTTTCAACTGTTCCCAACTCACGCATTAAGTCTAGAGTTTGTTTTAGGGTTTTGTCACGGAATAGCCAAAGGGGAAGATTGTAAGGTTGAAATTTATCAACCATCTCGTTGGCTTTATTTTGTGACAATTTGCTTATAATTTAGCACTTAGTAACCCTATATTTAGGTGGGATTATTGTAAGGGTAGTGTGTGAGAAGAGGTGAAGAAAAGCTCAAGTATGTGCAAGAAAGCAGGGTTTCGCGGTTAGGACTCGCGGCTGACTCGCAACTGGCAAGCCGCCAAATGCAGGCATGTGAGAAGCACACATGGGGAGCTAAAGGGTTGCGCTAACTGTTGCACTATAGGACAAAAGTCCCAGGTTGGTCAGGCCATACGTCGCGACTTGAACTCGCGACTTGGACAAGTCACGGGGTCAAGCCGCCAATTAGCCCTGTTTGGCAAAAACTGTCTCTTCGTATTCCAAACACACACCACTGTATATAGACCCTTATACCCACTAATTTGAGAGAGCTTACAGAGAGAATTTTGTGAGAGAAACCCTAGAGAAAAATAAAATTGCTTCATCCCCAATCTTTACCTTAGAGACTCTACAAATTCCTCTACTCTCTTCCTCTCCATTGTCATACCCTTGAGAGGTCATTGACCAAATCCTTATCTCACCACACCTACATCTGTGAGAAGGTTCATTTGGTGCTAAGGGAAGCAGTTTGGAAGGAACCAATATACATTGGTTGATACTATGGTCCAGTAGTGGAATCCGGGAAGCTAAAGAAGAAATAGGTTTGGCATAACCTCGGTGGAGCAAGAAGTTTAGAGGACCTAGGTACTTGGGTAGATTAGGCTTGGAGGGTCTTCTGCTATTCATGTATCCCAACTACATTCTTTAGTGGATTATTTGACCGCTTGGAGGACGGCGGAGAGGTTTTACGCCGAGGACTTTAGTTTCCTCTTCGATAACACATCGTGTGTTGTTCGTGTGTTTGCACCTTCTTTCCCTTTATCTTTGCCTTATATTTACTGCTGTGGATGTGTTTATATTTGGCATAGATTAGTTATCAATTCTGTGACTGGCTTATGTTCATGTTCCGCACATAAATTGTTTGATTATAAGCTTGAATTGATTTTTTAGATTTAGGGTCTAAATGTTCAAGGGTGTTTTATACACATTTTGAACTTTCAATTAGTATCAAAGCCAAGGTCATAGGTTTGAGTCGTTGGAGCCGCATTATGAGGGAGGGATTGTGAGGGATTTCACAATTTTTTTCAATACTAATGGGCTTGGTCTGCGATCGAATACTATAAAAGATTTGTACCCCTTCATCCTTCACCAATTGGTCGTTGGATGGATCGGTAAGGCACACAGTCCGACAATATACATCTATGTATATATTGGGTCGGGGGTCCAATTCGTGGACATGAAGTAGTCCGAGGAGGGGTGAACATTATCAAGGGAGTCCATGTTAGTAAGTGAAGAGGTTGGTTTTGATTATAAGAGTCCACGAGGATGGTCCAAGGCGAATGTCTCCTCGGTTGATTAAAGCCGAGGTCCGAAGGGGTGGTTTACCACCCAGGGGAAAACGTTTTAGGAGATTCTATTGATACAGATAAGCATCACAGAAGCATAAGATAGAGGAAAGTCCTAAAATATCTAAAGAGAAAGCTATTACCACCGCATTGAATGCTCTGCACCTAACCAACTGGTCGCATTTATGTGGAGGTGATATCTGAATAGTAATTTTCAACCTTACAGCTACTACTAGGGACTTCAAAAAGGTGCTGACGGAATAAAGATTAACACTAGCAATCTACCTTACACGTGAAGGGTAGGGATGAAAGAAGGAAGATAATATAAAATAGAAAGAAGACTTGAAGGATGGGGATCAGAGAATTGAAAAAGAAACACTGTAGCAATTAAGAGTTGACCTTGTAATCAAACTTGAGAAGAAATATATAAGAACTGATCTCCTTGGATTGGGCCGAGGACGATTTTCTTTAGATTAAACCAGTTTATCTTCATTTTCTTGTCATCTGGATCTACTTTACTTGTTGTTTAATTCATTAAAGCCCAGTTTTCCAACCTACTCCTTAGAAATTCATTGTATTGGGTTTTTTGAGCCTAAATCCATCCATCCCTTGGGCTAGGGACTCAAATTGCGTCCTTACAATACCATTTATATATGTATATTTATAATTTTTTTTATGAATTTTATTTAAGTGTTTGTGTATCTTATAATATACGATATGGTACGATACACGATATAGAAAAATTAAAAAAAAAAAAAATCGATTCACGAGACAATTCACAATTTAACAACTATGCTTATATATAGACTTGAGGGACAGAGATAAACTACAAATCTATATATATATATATATATATATATATGTATGTATGTATATGTACACATTATTTTTTTTAGGAAATGCTCATTTTTTTGGAGAAGGTAGGAAAGGGGAAAATTAAAGAAGAAGAAGAAGAAGAAGAAAGCTGAAAAAATTACCTGTTGAGATATATTTGGCACATGTTGAACCAGTGCCTGCATTAAACAATTATAAATTTTTTTTTTTTAGAATCAAAGTTTAGAGTTATTACAACACAATTTATTTCATCAGTTTGATGTTTCAATATATATATATATATATATAGATAGTTTGACCTATTGATTTGATAATATAGATACATGAATAAGTGAGTAAAGCATTTATATTCATCCATACATAGGAAATGCTAATTTCCCTCAAAAGGTAAATAAATACTAGTTGTTACCGGAACCTTAAAATAAAATAAAAAAATGATATGTTGATAATATTTTCACAACAAAAGAAAAATTGTTAATAGTGGATAAAAAAGTAATTTTAATGATGAATTCAAATTATAGCTAATTATAACTTCTCAAAAAATTTCGTCTTTTTTAGCATAAAACTTACTTTTTTTATTTTACATAATCATTTTTCAAAATATTTCATATCACATTATTTATTTTACGTTATGTAAGTGATTTTGATAATAAATGTGTAAAATTAATATCTTTTTCTATTTTGCATTAATTAATGCAAATGCTCTTACTCTAATTTCATTTTTAACTTACTACTAATATTATTTTTTTAAATAGCCAAATATGACGGAGTTACACATATATGGTATAAACAAATTTTATTTTAGTAATTTTTCCTATACTTGCTGACTTGCTGTTTACTCTTTATATTTTTCAACCCAAAATGGAAAACGAAAAAACAAAAACATTTTCCTTACCTGTTGAAGATTTGGGGCACCTGTGAGAAGAGGGGGTCCTGCCTTGGCCCGGAGCAAGACGTAGCTATCCAAGAAGTAGTTATGGTGGGGATGCTGCTGCTGGTGCCTCCGTGCCCCATAGCACGTAGAACAAAGGTCGTAGGTGTTACCTCTAGCACTGTCAAAGCATGCAACGCACGTGAAATACAGTCCCATTTGGGGAATTCCACAGTAAGCACACCGCACACCCCTGGTTTTCAAGATGTAGTAAAACGTGAGGACTTCAAAGAAATCCAAGGTGCCATCTCCATTGCGGTCCAAACTACGGAATAAATTGTGGTCGACCCAGTTGTATCCGTTTTGAACGAAGAATTGGACGAACTCAATGAAGCTAACTCCCCCATCGCCATTCGTATCCATTGAATTGAAGAATTCTGTTGCTCGTTGCCTAAGTTCATTGGAGGCATTACTATAGTAAGCTGAGGCAGCCATGTGTAACTCTTCCATATTTGCCATGTCAAAGGCTGCTTAAGCTGCTTAGACCATTCTCGCCAACAATGGTAAAAATTTAGCATTTACAATTTCAAAACACTACTTTTACAATTTTAACACCTTATTTTATAATATACCAAACATGAAACATCGTTTTTTTTTTTTTTAACAATTTTATTTAAATATTCTTTCTCTAATATTTTTAATCATTTTTTTTTTTACAACTTTATTCAATTTTTATTCTTTCTTTAAAAGAAAGCAGGCCCCACCTGAACAAAAAAATAATATAAGTTTTACCATTTGTGTCCAGTACTATCTCAAATTTGAGATTGCACTATTCATTAATGACATTTAAAACATTTGATGAATGTGGTTTTTTAGAGTATAGTATGTCAAATGTCAAATATTTGACATTTGAAATACTTGATGGGAATACTCATATTGAGTTATACATTTAATTTGGCAATATGATATTTGATATTTGAAATATTTGATGGGAATGCTCATATTGAGTTATACATTTAATTTGGCAATATGATGATAGCATTAGTCTTAATTTGCTTCAGTTCAATAGAGAATTATGTACTGGTTTGCATAGGCTAGCTAGGTCCAGCTGTTCTAGCACACCCCTTGTGTAAAAGTCGTGGTTTGGAGACGTTGACCGTAGCAGTGACAATGTTCTGGACTGGGCGTGCTGCACTGGGAGAAAGTGTCTTGCTAGAGGCAAGAGAAATCTCCACGCGGGGAGCAGAAACAGTGTGGTGTCAGTAGGTTTGCTTCACTATTTTGGTAAAAAGTAGACTCAAATTTTGAGTGATGTGATTGGATTATGTTGCCAAACAAGAGTTTTGATATTTTTGAAAGAAAGTGGAAACTGAGTTATAAGTTATGGGTAGACTGAGTTATAAGTTATGTCTCTCAAACCAAAAATAGGCCCCTCACTTGTAAAAAAAAATTTATATATAATATATTTATCTATATATATTTTTTAAAAAAATTTAAGTATTTTTATTAGTCAATAAAATGCATTAAAAATGTCTTATTGTATCTTAAAATGCAAAAAATTAAATTAAAAAAAAAAACAAAAATAGTCAAAATTCAGCTAACAAAATTAAATTTTTTTAAAAAAATTTATTAACTCCTAAAATCAAAATTAATATCAAACAAACTCATTAATAATACAACGTAATTATCTTAAAATATGCTAAAATAGAGATTATAAATTTCAAAAACAAAGAAAAAATCTCTCATCTCTCTATCTCTCTGCCTCTCCATCTATATCCTTACACTTCTTTTCTTCGACTTCATCTTAATTCTTGATCTTTTTCCATATACTCAGTCGGTCAATCTAGCTTGAATTTTTTTCTACCAAAGATAATCTTCTTCAGCTCTTTCCCTCTCTGTCTTTTCGAAAATAATGACTCAGAATCTTCTATTTATTTAAATTAAATTATATATTTTTTTAGTTTATTTCGTTGATGGGGAGTCCCATAATGGGACACGTTTTTTTGCTAGTACCCTTTTCTACTTAGGATATTTTTTGCTTTAAAACTTAAAGGGCGTTTGTACTGAGCTGAAAGCTGAGTCCACGTTTTGCGTTTTTCCTTTTTGTTTTTTTTTTTCCCCCACGGCAAGTGAACAGTAAAATCACATGATTTTACTGTACAGGAGACAAAATATACTGTTTATATACTGTTTAGCACTATTTACGCACTAAAAAATATTAAAAATGAGTCTCATGGTACTATTTACACATTTAAAAATAATTTTGTTACAGTATTTTCAGTTTTTAATTTTCAGTTTTCAGTTTCAGCAACAATAAATTCAATTCAAACAGACCCTTAGCCATAGAATGATGGTACAGGCTCTCCTGGCCTGCTCACATGAGTCACATCTGCGCTGCACAGGTTGCACTGCACAGGTTGTACAGTAAGTGCAGTGCAGCCCACAGTTATTACTTAACACGGTTTCTCACTTTTCTTTTCTTTTTTTCTTTTTTTAACATGATTTTTCACTTTATCTATTATTATAAATTATTATACCAATTAATAATTTGATAAGTATTATATCTTTCATATTATAGTGACACTAATTTATTAAATTATATATTAAATTAATTTTTATTTGTGTAGGTATAGACAGATTTTATTATTCAATACTTTATATTTTATTTTTAGTTAAATTATCATTTTTAATTATAAATTGTGTTTTATTTATTTATAAATATTTTATCATTATAAATATCTACTAGAAAATACTCCAATTAATGTGCTTAATTATTTAAAAAGATTAGATTCTTTTCCAAATGCATATATTACATATAGAATATTACTAACAATACATAGTTGCATCCGCATAAAGAAATTTTTCAAAATTAAAATTAATAAAATCTTATTTAAAGTATACTATATCACAAGAAAAATGAAGTGGATTAGCTATATTATCAATTGAAAAAAAAATGTTAGAAAAACTTAAATACAAACACTTAATTAGTAATTTTCCATCTCAAAAAGCAAGAAAAATAAATTTAAATAAAAAAATCAATATATATATATTATTTGATTAATATTTAAATATTAAAATACTTCATTTAAAATTAAATTTTCACCTAAAGCCACAACCAAAGTTGTTGAGCCGGCCCTGGTTATAGGATTTGAGTTATGAGTAATCTAACTTTCAAGAACAAATATCATTTCTTATGTCAAAGACCCACGCAAATTAGCTCTAAAGCCAACCTCAACCTAGCAAAAACAAGATTCAACTTCCCAAGACCAAAAATCAAAGTCCCAAAATCCAATATTCAAACAGTGACTATAATAACATAGTATGGGTTTGAATAGCACGTTAAGTTGCGGCATGTTTTCAGTTTTACGTTTTCTCCCTTTTTTTTTTTTGGCTGGCTTTTTTGACTTTGGGGGACAAAATTTACTGTGCATATACTGTGCATGCACTGTTCATGCATTGTTTACGTAATATTTAATATTAAAAGTAGGTCCCACAACACTATTCACACATTTAAAAATTATTTTACTATAGTATTTTCAACAACAATCAGTTTTTAGTAACTTTCAGCAACAATAAGTGCTATCCAAACGGACCCATAGATGCAATCAAAACAATCAAAGTGATAATCAAAACATGAATTCAGCTAATTACCATGGACTGATTGAGGTTAACTGCATTACTCCCAGCCATCAAAACTTGTCCTTAACTCAAAAACAGTAGTAAAAGTTTTCAAAAAGCAAAAACACAGAGTGACACCCCAAGTTATAGATCCTTTGAGAGAAACAGTGCAAACCCACTTGACAAAAAGCCACACATATTTCAAAACACAAAAAGCTAAACAGAAACAAGCAACCAAACCGACCCTTTAATATTATATCCACTTATATATATATATATATGTCTCTCTCTGTCTCTAAGGTCACTTGCTTAAATCATTATCTCACAAACAAATATAGCTTCTAAACAGAGAGAGAGAGAGAGAGAGAGAGAGAGAGAGAGAGAGCATATCAATTTCATCTCAAGTGGCTCTGCAGTTAGCAATGTATGATCACTATAAGTTTCGAGATTTGAGTTTATTTACCTTCAGTTGTAACATGGAGCAAGTGATTACTAGCAAAAACTTAAAGTGCCATAAAAAAAATCCACGGGGAAACACCCATTTTAACATCCAAAGTAGAATACCATTAAAAATCCATAAAACAGGAATTAAAATGAACAAATCTGAGAATGGACATGGAAAATCGAGAGGGAGAGAGAGCAGAGTTTGCACCTGGGAGAAGATCACGAAAATAAGGACAGCTGACGGTGAAGATTCCGACGGTGACAGAGCTCGCCGTCGCCGGTGAAGAGTCTGACAGTCCTTGGTATTTTGTCTTTGATCATGGAATGTTCATCTCATCCTCATTCAGTACTTCAGACTTTCTGTACATACACTGTTGGAAATGGAGAAGAGGAAATGTGATGTAAAAATTTTGAGGAAGAGCTGAAGAGAATATTTGGGGAAGAGCAACGGCAATATAATGTCAATGGGTCCCCCAAAGTCACTCTATTTACTAATATGCCCCTGAAAACTGAGTTTGAAATTTTGGAGACTCCCATTTTTCCCTCAATTTTGTGGATTTCCAAACAGCCTCAAATCCGTATTAGGTTTATCCAGTGGATCAGGGGCGGAGGCATGTTATCCTTTGGGGGCCATGGCCCCTCCCAAAATTTTTAATACCTCTATAATGGTAAGAAGAAATAAGTCTCACACTCACCTTCTCATTTAAGAGCTAGCCCCTTGTTGATATACATGACCTTGATGGAGAAACTATTCCTTTTAAGTTGTCCAGATCAAAATTAAGAATTAATTATGTTTGCTAAATAATATAATTCGTAAGAACTGTTATAAAATTATATTTTTTTACTAATTTTTCAAGTTTAAAAGACTCAATTTAAAATTTATAAATCAAGTTTTTTTTTCATATAGTGTTCACCCGAAAATCGAATCTCTAATGCTTGATCTTTTAACTGACCCAATTTAAATCCCAATTTTGGCCGAAAATAAAGATACAAAAGAGACCCTGTCTCATAAATAAATAAATAAATATAAAAAAGACCATGGGTCCGTTTGGATTGAACTTATTGTTGTTGAAACTGAAAACTGAAAACACTATAGCAA
The DNA here is from genome assembly GCF_002906115.3 of Quercus suber. Taxonomy (NCBI): domain Eukaryota; kingdom Viridiplantae; phylum Streptophyta; class Magnoliopsida; order Fagales; family Fagaceae; genus Quercus; species Quercus suber. The sequence continues at coordinate 103,371 of NW_027069645.1, read as the reverse complement.
AATAATTTTTAAATGTGTGAATAGTACAATCTGACCTATTTTAATATTTTTTTTATTACGTAAACAGTACATGAACAGTCGTAAACAGTACACACACTATTTATGCACAGTATTTTTTTCTCTCAAAGAGTCAAATAATGCGGCCAAAAAAAAAAAAAAAAAAAAGAAAGAAAAACGCGGATTGAGAAAACGTGGACGCACAAAGCGCAATCCAAACGCCCTCCATGTGTACCTGACCCCTCTATTCAACCCAACTGGCCATAATAGGCGGAGCTTAGAATTTTTGAGTCCTGGTCCTACCTACTCCTACTCCAATAAATATGTCTGCAAACCTCCAACACAGAGAAAGAGAGAGGCGTTGCGCGTCCACGTTTCCTCTCATCTGCGTTTTCTGGCCGCATATTTTGACTCTGAGAAACAAAAAATACTGTTGTAAACAGACCATGTGTACCTGACCCCTCCATTCAACCCAACTGGCCATAATAGGCTGAGCTTAGAATTTTTGAGTCCCGGTCCTACCGACTCCTACTCCAATAAATATGTCTGCAAACCTTCAACACAGAGAAAGAGAGAGGCGTTGCGCGTCCACATTTCCTCTCATCCGCGTTTTCTGGCCGCATAGTTTGACTCTGAGAAACGAAAAACACTGTTGTGAACAGACCATGTGTACCTGATCCCTCCATTCAATCCAACTGGCCATAATAGGCTGAGCTTAGAATTTTTGAGTCCTGGTCCTACCTACTCCTACTCCAATAAAAATGTAAAGCTAAAAAGTCCGCTAATTTAAATAAGCAAAAAAAAAAAAAAAATTAAAGATGGATTAAAGAATTGCAAGGTGCACAGACATATCATGCTGAAGAAGCTACTGTTCATGTAAAGCAAATTGCCACATTTCACTAAACAATTCGAAGTTACTAAATCTTCCACTCAAAAATACAATTAAGCACATGGATGCCTTTGTTGTGGAGCGAGGTGTAGAGTTTGTCTATGAAGGGGTAGCGCGCGTCTTCGCCTCTGAAGCTTAAGAACACGTGCCATCGGAGCCTGGAAACTTCGGAACTGGAAATGGCTTCGTCGGCGACGTTGTGATCCGCCATGGTTGTGCTGTGCCTGTGCAGCGTTCTTGACTTTTTGACGCAGCGTGCTTCATGTGTGGTGTGGTGAAGAAAGTTGAAAGGACTTCGATATTACATGTACTTTGAAATTTTTTTTTCTACCTACTCTTTTAAACGTTTGAATAATAATATAAAACTCATTTTTAATAAAAAATTATTAAAAAAAATTTGTAAGTCTAATAAATAATACATTAAAAAAAGTCAACAATTACAGTAAAAAAAATAAAAAAGTGAAGAAAAGGTGAAAACGCAGGGAAGCGCGTTTCCCAAACGCACACAGACACAAAATCGTAGCTCTATGCTTTGTCAACTACAAAATTGTCTTTGGTCTAGCAAGGGTCTTGTCAATCATAGCATCATGTTGTTCCTTCTGGCATTGGGCAAAGTTTTCTGTCATCTTCTGTCATCAAGCCTTATTTGAGAAACTATTCCTTTAAGTTCTCAACAACTACATTTAATCCTGACCTTTCATCTTATTTATCAAAAAAAAAAAAACTTATGTTGTACTGGGGTCGAAATCATAGACAAACCAGGATTTGAACCAGGGCAAAGCTTAAAACAAATTTTTTGGAGATTTTCAATGGTGACATTTGGAACTTCTGTTTAGAGATTTTTAGAAACTGGGACATCAATGTTAGAGGTTGGCAATCTTGCATCATTAACTATGACTTCAAAATTATTTAGATTTTTTCTTTTGAAAAAATTTAATATTGTAGTGGACTTATTCATGATCTACAAATTTAAAAAAAAAAAAAAAAAAGTTTCATTACTTCCATATTTGCACCAACTAAAAAAAAGAGACTTCTCAACCAAAAAAAGAAATTCTAAAACCAAAATAATCATAAACGTATAAGCACAAGTTTATATATATTACTAATATTAGCCACATCACACAAAGTGACAATCGACAAAGACAAAGTTCACAAGTTCATATATATATATATATATATATATATATATAATATTAACCATATTTTTTTTTTTTTTTTTTTTTTTTTTTTGTCAAGTGTAAGGTTTGGCCAAAGATTTCTAATTTTTTACGATTATGTTTGGATTGAAGGTTTAAAGGAAATTTTTTAAACTTCTCTTATATATTTTTATTGGATTTGAATTTTGATAAGTTCATTGTTATATTATATTTTCTTATTATTTTTCATACTTACAAAATTTCAAGATAATTAAAGATTAATAATTATGTTATCAATTAAATGTTTAAATTTCAAGTTTTGGTGGTCTTAAATGATGCTATTTATAGTAATTGTCATCTCCATGTAGAGAACAAGGAGTCCAAATCTTCTGTCTCATCAATTATGCTCAACTTCATGCTCCACCAATAAAACTTGGACAACTAGCCTGTCTCATTAAATGAAATAACTCTGATTTTTATAAGAGAGGCTAGTTGTCTCATTTAATGAAAAAGGTTAGTTGTCCAAATTTTATTGGTGGAGCATAAAGTGGAGTACAATTGATGAGACAGAGGATTTGGACTCGAGAACAAGCCCACAAAAATGAGTCCAAATCTTCTGTCCTACTTTTCTTGCCCCACTCTATACTCCACTAATAAATACTTGTCACGTGTTCACCTAATTAATTAAATACTACTATTAATTAATAACTGTAGTATTAATAAGTCAATAATGATAGTATTTAATTAATTAGTTGAACACGTGGCAAGTATTTATTGGTGGAGTATAGAGTGAAACAGGAAAAGTGAGACAGAAGATTTGGATTCCACAAAAATCAACTCTAACCGTCTCTCCAAAATGCAAAAAAGTAATTTGAGTTACTATAGTTCCTCTTTTGACCAAGTGAGCACTGTTCACTATCCACAACATTTTCTCTTCTTAAAAAATTCCACGGCTAAATAAGAGCATCTCCAATAAGCTTCCTAAAGCCATTTTTAGAGAGCAAATACACAAAAAACACCCTCCAGCAACCTCTCTAACTCTATTTTTTATTTTATTTTAAAGAGTTGGTATAGTAGCTCTATTGAAGAAGTGAGCACTATAACAACTCCAAATATTTTTTTTCTCATAAAAAAATCCCTCTATTGATTAACAGATGAATTTCTCCTCTCTCTCTCTCTTTCTCTCTCTCTAAGTGTGTGTGTGTGAGAGAGAGAGAACTAGAGATAATTGTACTAGGTTAGACGAAGAGGAGGTAGGAAAAAAACAAATAGGGAAGTGAAACATATGGATGAAAAAAAATTAAAGAGAAGGGAAAATAAAATAAATAATTAGAAAAATAAAGTTTTGGGCTTTGCTAAAATCATTCCAAATCACAAAAATTTGATAAATTTCAAGATTGAGATAGGTTTGATAAATTTAAAATTATATAGAAATTTTAAAAGGTTTGTAAAGACTAATGTAAATTTGATAAATTTCAAAGTATAATAAACACTAACATAAAAAAAAATGCAAACATAAAAATTTAAATTAGACGATCCCCAACTCGTTCTATCATTGCCATAAGTGTGCCATGATATATATATATATATATATATTTATATATATTTTAAAAAATACCCTCGGAAATTTTAAAAATGTTAGAAATCATCAGAAGTAGAACATGGCTATAAGAGAATAACCTTTGAATCCCCAAGAAGAACTCTAGAATCCACTGGAAAAGAGAAAGAAAAAAAGGTTTATTAAAATTTTAATTAATTAAATCTGAATGTACAATAGAGTTCAACCATAAATACAAGGACAAAATTACATTTGGACCAATAGGGGCTATGCCCCTTGGCCCCTACTTTTTATTATTATTATTATTATTATTATTATTATATAAACATATATATTTGTAAAATTTTATATTATATAGTTATTATTTGAAGTTAAATTTCAAAAATTACAGTTAATTTCATCTCAAAAATTAAATTGACCAAAAGTTGGAAAATAAAAATAAAAATAGTCAACTAGCCCATACCTAGCTATAACCCTCCTTTAAAAAGGAAGAAAATTTTAGTTGATTAATATGCCAACTCAAGTGGTGCTACCATATTGAAGGCATTACCGATAACAGTTATCAAATTTTTTATTTTTAGCACATAGTAATACTTATTAGAACACACACGGAAATAATAATAGCATTTTAAAATGAATTTATAATACATTACATAACAATTATCAACTTAATGCAATATATCTAGATCTTTAATGCTACCCAATGAAATCAACTAGGTCCAAGTCTCTCTCACACACACTCTCTCTCTATATATATAAATAAATATTTGGATTAAACTTATTAATAATTATGCATTCTTAATTATAAAATTATTAAACTTTATGGTTGGATAACATATTATTTCTTTTATATTTTCCAAGTTAATTTACTACTTTTATCAACAATAATATTAGTAAAAAAGAAAAAAGAAATCAGAGGGCCATTTGTTTGTTGGTATTTTCGGTGAGTCAAACATAAAATTGAATAGTTTTGATAAAGTCTAATAGGAAACACTATTTATCTTGTACATTTTATCAATATTATATTTTTCTCTCACTTCCTTGTCATCAATTATTCTCTCCTTTTTTTTAAATTTTATTATTATTTTTTTGTTCTCAAGGATTTTTCTTTAATCTTTATTTTTTGCCTTTGGAATTAAATGCATGAAAACATAAGAATTACTTTGCCCAAGGATAATATAATATTCTTGTACTAATTAATATCGATGTACCATTTTAGAATATAAGAATTACTTCACTCACTTATGTGTTCTACTTTATACTATGTCAATTGTAGTATGTTACTTGTTTAACGAGGAGCAGAATATGATTAGGCTTGCCTCAACAAGATATTTTCAATCAAGAAACTCAATTGAATCAATCCATCCAGGAGAGAGAAAGCAAGCAACTTATTTGAATCAATCCACTACATTTTCTCCATTCTGAGCCTTCCACCATCTTTACCAAAGGCTCGTTTCTTCAAGGTGCTTTTCCTCAACCGACAATCCTGTAAAGCCAATCCTTCCTCTCCTGTTTTAACTTAGCATGAACCTAGTTCCACCCTTCTCCTCATTTTTCACTACTACTGTGTCCACCCTCGCTTCTCAAACCCCACTAGGCCGGCCCATTACTAAAACTTCTCTTCTCCATACTTGTTTCTTCCATCCCCACTTAACTTAATAGTTTACTTTCGAGTCTCGACAATGCATTTACAAGTAGTGTTTGTGCAATTGATTGTTCTTGTTTGAGTCGGTGGCAATGGGAAAGCTGTAATGTCTAAGGAGGTAATGGCCATTGATGACAAAAACCATTCACTCACTTTCAAGGTTGAAAGGGAGAAAATACACGCTAGGATGCCTTTCGTGGTTGAACGGGCCGTATATTGTCCACAGAGTCAGGATGGGCGAGCCCTCATTTGCACGGGCCTCAGTGGACGGATCTCGTGGACAGACCGATACGGACGGAGCGAAGGAAGGTGGGCTGGTTAGCCATGGGCCTGTTGGACCTTAGTGGGGATATTTTGGCCCACTCTCATAAGGCCTAAACAGAATCCTTGCGCTAGTTGGAATCCGGAAATCTTATATATTTGGTAAAGATCTTCCCTATAAGGAGGAGATCTGTCCATCACGTTTAGGATTCTACAAGAAGAGTCCTATAAGGAAAAGACTTCCGCACCAAGAAAGAGATGTCAACCCTCTACTACTATAAAAGCCCCAATACCCTCACAAACCAAGGTACCATTATTCTACCCTCTCTAGCACTCTAGAGTTGTGAAACACTTTCTGACTTGACCTTCGGAGGGTATTTGGCCGGCACCACACCGCGCCCTTTGATAGGTTTTCTCCTTTGCTTTGTGCAGGTTAACATATAAGCGAAAAGGGCATTGTGCGACTCATTGGTGAACTTCTCAGCTTCATCAGTTGGCGCCGTCTGTGGGAACTCATAAGAAGAAAGCAGTCAGACGTTGCTTCATCCCTGAGACAGCAGAGTTGCATGGTGCTGACTCGCTCCATGGCAACAACCAACGACATCCAAGGAGAGGGACTACCCACGACCGTACTCGAAAGACAGGTTCGGACCCTCACTGCGGCCGTGGAGCGTCTCACCAAACAAAATCATGACCTAGAAGAACAGCTGCGTCAAAGAAACACAGACCCCACAACCAGAAGGACGATCAGGAAGGTACCAGCGCCATGCAAAGAGAACGAGAAGGCCTGAAAGGAGTAACGCCCCAAGTAGGCCAGAACGACAAAACATGAGCCTCCCATCCCTCACGGATGCGACGACCCGCCTATGTTCGCAGAGATGCAGGCGATGAAAGAACAGATGGAAGTCATGATGAACGCCCTAAAAGGACGAGTGTCCAGCGATCTGGACAACCTAGTGAACCGGACTGACTCTCTATTCATCGGACCCGTCAATTCCTTCCCCCTACCACACAAGTTCTGGATGCCACAAATAGAGAGCTATGATGGGGTCAAGGATCCCCTAGACCACCTGGAGACATTCAAGACCTTGATGCATCTACAAGGGTACCGGACGAAATCATGTGTAGGGCCTTCCCAACCACACTGAAGGGTCCTGCGAGGATTTGGTTCAGTCGGCTGACACCGAACTCCATCAGCACTTTCAAAGAATTAAGCGCTCAGTTTACCTCGCATTTCATAGGGGGACACAGGTACAAGAAGTCCACAGCGTGCTTAATGAGTATCAGGTAGAGAGAAGACGAGACGCTAAGATCCTACATAACCCGCTTCAATAAGGAAGCACTCTCAATTGATGAAGCCGATGACAAGATACTAGTGGCAGCTTTCACGAACAGATTGCGGAAGGGCAAGTTTTTGTTCTCACTATACAAAAACGACCCCAAAACCATGTCAGAAGTACTCTACAGGGCCACCAAGTACATGAACGCGGAAGACGCACTACTTGCACAGGAGGAAAGGCCCAGGAAAAGGGAACGCCAGGTGGACGTGCGTTAGGATCAAGGGCAGAAAAGACCAAGGACAGGAGACAAAAGGGACGAAAGGCGCCCTAAGCCCCCGAGCGGGAGGTTCTCAAGTTTCACCCCCCTAAATGCCCCGATTGACCAAGTTTTGATGCAAATTAAAGACGAGGAGACACTAACATTCTCGGGAAAACTAAAGAGCGACCCAAGCAAACGGCCGCGAGACAAATATTGTCGTTTCCACCGAGATCATGGCCACGATACAGCCGATTGCTATGACCTAAAGCAGCAGATTGAAGCCCTCATTAGACAAGGAAAGTTGCAAAAGTTCATCAACAAAAATAAAGCGGATCATAATCGCCAGGAGCTGGCCCCCCGACGGGATAACGAGCGTCCTAGACCCCCCATCGCAGAAATAAGGATGATAGTGGGAGGGACTGCGTCTACCGGTTCTTCCAAAAAAGCTCGAAAAACGTACCTCAGATCGGTCCTGAACGTCCATCTAACAGGCTCGAGGCCTAATACCACATGGGTGGAGAGCCCTATCATTGGGTTCATCGAAGAAGACGCAAGGAGACTCCATCATCCGCATGACGATGCACTGGTCATCAGCATACGTGTGGGGGACTACAACGTCCACTGAGTACTAATCGACAACGGCAGCTCAGCAGACATTCTATACTATCCAGCATTCCAGCAAATGGGGATAGACAGAGCACGATTAATGCCGACGAGTGCCCCACTCGTCGGCTTCGGAGGGACCAAGGTATTCCTAACAGGCTCTATCACACTCCCTGTAACGGTGGGCGATTACCCGCAAGAACTTACTAGGAATGTAATGTTCCTCGTGGTGGATTGCTCCTCCGCTTACAATGGTATTCTCAGACGACCCACACTTAACTCATGGAAAGTAGCAACATCAACATACCACATAATGATCAAGTTCCCAACGGACTATGGGATTGGGGAATTACGAGAAAATCAGGCAACCGCTCGAGAATGCTACATTGCCATGCTGGAAATGGAAGATCATCATCAGGCAATGTGCATAGAAGAGCAGCGGACGGTCGCAGAACCGGTGGAAGAGTTGGAGGAGATAACGCTCAACGAATCCAAACCATAACGGACGACCAGAATAGGAACATTGGCCTGCCAGCCTGTACGCCAGGCCTTCATAACATTCCTCAGGAGGAACCAAGACGTTTTTGCATGGAACCACGAAGACATGCCCGGGATCGATCCCTCTTTCATAGTACACAAGCTGAACGTGAACTCTTCAACCCCACCAGTTCGGCAGAAAAAGCGAGTGTTCACTCCCGAACGGGACAGAGCAATAGTGCAAGAGGTCGGAAAACTACTCGCGGCGGGTTTCATTAGGGAAGTATATTACCCGGAGTGGTTGGCGAACGTGGTCATGGTCAAGAAGGCTAGTGGAAAGTGGCGAATGTGCGTCGACTTCACGGACCTTAACAAAGCATGCCCAAAGGATAGCTACCCCCTCCTGCGGATAAATGCACTGGTCGACTCCACGGCCAGACACTAGCTCCTAAGTTTTATGGATGCCTTCTCAAGTTATAACCAGATCAAGATGAAGGAATCTGATCAGGAGAAAACGTCCTTCGTCACCAGCCAAGGCCTCTTTTGCTATAAGGTGATGCCATTCGGACTCAAGAATGCTGGGGCGACGTACTAAAGGCTAATGGACAAAATGTTCACGCACCAGATAGGGAGGAACGTACAGGTCTACGTCGATGACATGCTAGTCAAGAGCCCATTCGAAAAAGATCACCTGAACGACCTCCAGGAGACGTTCGATACCTTACGGTCATACAACATGAAACTGAATCCGGGCAAGTGCGTATTCGAAGTAACAGCAGGAAAATTCTTGGGTTTTATGGTGTCCCAAAGAGGAATAGAGGTCAATCCAGAGAAAATACGGGCCATCATGGAGCTTGCACCGCCGAGGACAGCAAAGGACGTACAGAGCCTGAAAGGCAAAGTTGCCGCTTTAAATAGGTTCGTCTCAAAAGCAACGGATAGGTGTCTACCGCTCTTCCGCGTCCTAAAGAAATCATTCGAATGGACGGAGGAGTGCCAAAAGGCATTTGAAGATCTGAAGAAATACCTTGCCTCGCCACCCTTGCTCAGCCCCTCTAAACCAGGAGAAGACCTCTACTTATACCTAGCAGCTTCGCAGGTGGCAGTAAGCGCGGCCCTAGTAAGAGAAGAGGAAGGGACTCAGCGACTTGTCTATTTCATAAGCAGGGGATTCCGGGGGGCTGAAGAAAGGTACCCCCACATGAAAAAACTCGCCTTCGTAATGATAACCGCAGCCCGAAAACTGAAACCATACTTCCAAGCCCACAGCATCATCGTCCTGACAAATCAGCCCTTAAAAAGGGCAATGAGTAGCCCCGAAGCAGCCAGACGAATGGCCCTATAGGCGATAGAGCTTAGCGAGTTTGACATCCATTACTGACCGCGAACCGCATTAAAGGGCCAAGTAGTGGCTGACTTCATCGCAAAATACACGCAAACGGAGCAGCAGGAGCCACAAGCCCTCAGACCATGGAACATCCACACGGATAGATCATCAAACAGGCAAGCCAGAGGCGCCAGGGTAGTAATTCAAACCCCTGACAGGAATAAAATCGAGTGCATGATCTGATTGGACTTCCCGACGACCAATAATGAGGCCGAATATGAGGCATTATTGGCAGGATTAGACCTGGCGAAGGCAGCAGGCGCCGAGGCCATGGTTGTACATTACGATTCGCAGGTAATAATCAGTCAGATTAGTGGCGCCTATGAGTGCGGGGGGGAAAAGATGAAGAAATACTTAGAAAAAGTCAGGAGAAGGATCAACCCCCTCCAGGTCACATTCGTCCAAATCCCAAGGGAGGAGAACGAATGTGCTGACCGGCTCGCGAAAGCCGCCTCCGCAAAGGTCATGACGGCCCCCGACAAGGTGCTATCGTTCATCCAGGATTCCTCAATCATTGACAGTAGGGCAGAAGTGCAGGAAGTAAACCCAGAATACGATTGGACTACGCCACTAACAGCCTACCTGAAGGAGGGCATGCTCCCAGACAACAAAGACGCAGCCAGAAAATTGAAAGTCCGGGCTTCGCGGTTCATAATAATCAATGATGTCTTATACAAAAGGGGATTCTCACGACCATACCTAAGGTGTTTGGACCACAAGGAAGCGAACTATGTAATGAGGGAGGTCCATGAAGGTATCTGCGGAAACCATTTAGGGGCGCAGTCTTTAGTACACAAACTGATCCGGGCAGGATACTATTGGCATACAATGCAGAAGGACGCTCAAGCTTACGTCAAGACTTGCGACAAATGTCAAAGGTTTGGTAACCTAATTAGGCAACCAACCGAAGAACTGACACCCATGACGGCCCCTTGGCCGTTCGCCCAATGGGGGCTAGACATCATGGGCCCTTTCTCGATGGCCGCACGACAGCTGAAATTCTTGGTGGTAAGGATCGACTACTTCACTAAGTGGGTCGAGGCGGAAGCTCTGGCAACTATCACGGAGAAAAACATCAGAAGTTTCGTATGGAGAAATATCATATGCAGATTCGGGATACCAAGGGTCCTCATCTCCGATAATGGGAAACAGTTTGACAACAAGGCATTCCAAGATTTCTGCTCGGAGTTAGGCATCAGAAATCACTACTCATCACCCGCACATCCGCAGGCGAATGGGCAAGTTGAAGTCACGAACCGGTCCCTGCTCAAAATCATCAAGACCCGGCTCGAGGGGGAAAAAGGTATTTGGCCCGATGAGTTACCAAGTATCTTGTGGGCATATCGCATAATGGCAAGAACACCCACGGGAGAAACACCATTCAGGCTGGCATACGGGAGCGAGACTGTCATTCTAGCAGAGATAGGTCTTACAACTTATCGAGTGGAGAGCTACAATGAAGACAAGAACGACGGGGCTTTGCGGCTACAGCTAGACCTAGTCGACGAAGTCCGGGCTACAATTGAACAAAGGATGGCCCGATACCAAAACCTCATGGCAAAATACTACTACTCCAAAGTCAGACGCAGAGACTTCCAGATCGGGGACCTTGTGCTACGGAAGGTAATGGGAGCAGCTAAAGATCCTTCACAAGTAAAACTTGGCCCAAACTGGGAAGGACCTTACAAGATCTCATCTTGGCAGAGAAAAGGGACCTACCACCTCGAAACCATGGACGGGCAGAAACTGCAACACCCGTGGAACACAGAGCACCTACGGAGATACTACCAATAAAGACGACATGAAGGGGCATTAACCCCCTCCTCCCCAAGCATTCCAGCTTATTTCTAAAGTTTTCAGTAGTTTTTGCTTTGAACAACTATTTTTATCTATTTTTTTTTTTTTTTTACTTTGAACAAATCTCTCTACCGGTGCCTTTTTAAGCCCAAAGGGGCAAGCACCTTTTTCCTATAAAGACTTCTTTCAGACTCTACTAAATTTTTCCTGCTTAATCTAGTTAATTCAATATCATACGGTTAAAAAGACTGTCCACAAGATGGATAGATCATCCCGAGAGGATGAAAACCTAAGTCTAGATAATGGATGGACCTGTAATGTTGTCCACAAGATGGATGGATCATCAAAAGAGCATGCAAACATTAAAGTCCAGATGATGGACGGACCAATAAGGCTGTCCACAAGATGGACGGATCATCCCAAGAGGATGAAAACCTAAGTCCAGATAATGGACGGACCGATAAGGCTGTCCACAAGATGGACGGATCATCCCAAGAGGATGAAAACCAAGTCCAGATAATGGACGGACCAATAAGATTGTCCACAAGATAGACGGATCATCCCAAGAGGATGCAAAACGTTAAAGTCCAGATGATGGACGGACCAGTAAGGTTGTCCACAAGATGGACGGATCATCCCAAGAGGATGAAAACATTAAAGTCCAGATAATGGATGGACGAGTAAGACTGTCCACAATATGGACGGATCATCCCAAAAGGATGAAAACCTTAGTAGTCCAGATGATGGACGAACTAGCAAGACTGTCCACAATATGGACGGATCACCCCAAGAGGATGAAAATCTTAATAGTCCAGATGATGGACGGACTAGTAAGACTATCCACATGATGGACGGATCATACTAAGGATGAAAACCTTAAGTCCAGATAGTGGACGGATAAGTAATAGTGTCCACATAATGCACGGATCACCCAAAAAGGCTGGTAGATAAGTCCGGATAGTGGACGGATAAGTAACAGCGTCCACAAGTGGACGGATCAACCTAAATGGATGGTAACTACTAAGTCCACATAATGGACGGACCCAGGATAACGTCCACAAATAGGACGGATCATCCAAAGGGGATGGAATAAGCAAAGTCTACCCAATGGACGGGTTCAATAAGCTAAGCTTACCTAATAAACGGACCATTCAAAAGCAAATGGTATTTCCATAAAGTCACACAAATCATCCTAAGAGATAACGACCTTTGGTTAAGCGATTAATGAACGGAGGAACCATATAAGCGGAACGGAGTTCATTTTAACATGAAAGTACGCTTTAAAAATAAAAAACATGCATTCCACAAAGATAAAACAAAAGGTCAACAGACCTTGCAGAAAATAAACATACTGAACGGTTAATGTATATACAAACCCAACAAACATGACGGGTGTTAAAAATTGTTCCACACTTAAAAAAAAAAAAAAAAAAAAAAAAAGGAATCAAACAAGACTAAGTTATTACAAGTTAAGCTCCATCTCCCTCTTCAGCTGGATGGTCCTCAACGTCTTTGCCTGGCTGTTCGTAGCAGTTTGATCCATAGGAGCTTCGCGGACAGAGACGTTCTCGTCGAAGAGAGCATCAGTATCCTCCGACTAAACGGGCTGGGCGGTTGACGGCTCAGGGGTAGTGACGGCGACGGTGGATAAATCTATCTCTGGGTACAACGCCCTCACCTGACGGAGAGCATCATCGAACCCATCGTTAAAGACAAGACTCAGCTCTGTAATAAGGGCGTCAGAGTCGTGGTACTCGCGTACGGCATCCTCCTTGGCCTGACGGACTTCATTGTCTTTTTCCACCAAGTCTCTCTTTAGACGGTCTATCAGCTGGATGGCCTCGTCCCGGGCCGTCTCGGCCATCTTTAGCTTTTTCTCCTGGACGGCCTTCCAGGCGATGAGATCAAGCAGCTCCTCCTCCATCACTTTGGCTTTCCCACGAATCCGGCTAATGGTTGTCTCGTGGTTGAGACACCGTCCCATCAAGCCTTTCATCATAATCATAGCCTGAGAGACAACGAAGATGCATAAGTAAAATATTAAGAGAACGATGAACGGATGGAACAAGGACGACGGAGTAGTTACCTGAGCAATGTTGAAGAGGCCCGTCTCCCCCATCACCTCCGTCGAGTGATTCCCAAGATCCTCGTAGTCGTCGGTGGTAATGATCGATGACAACCTCTCCAAGGCATACTTGGAATCCTCACGGAGCAAGACGGGTGGCTTCTTTTGCTCATCAGACGGACCCATCATCAGCCCCTTGCCCACACCGTGCTTTGTCGGAGTGACTGACTTACTCCCCTCAGCCATCAAGCCGACGATCGGCGCTCTAGGGGGACCTTGGGCTACTTTGGTGGACGGTCACCCTTCACGGGCAACTTCCTCTTTAAATTTTGCTTGCTGGAGCCCGTCCCCATGGGGTCCGTTCCAATCTGTTTGTTCTTCGCGGCCTGGAGTCTTATGGCTGCTCGCCTCTTTGCATCCTCCATCTCTGAAAAAGGTTGACGGACTAAGAAATAATAATGGTAAAAGAAAAAAAAAGAAGTCATAAGGGTCGACGGACTCACGTAGACAGGTCTGCTTCTCGTACTTTAAAGCTGCCGGGGTTGGCTCAGGACCGTCACAATACTAGTAGATTGTGTTGAGGTTGACGAGCTTGGCCCACATCCGTTCCTCGGGCTTTGTCTTTGAAAAAATTCTCTCAAGGAAACTGAATTCCTCAAGTGTAATTTGGGGACGCCGTCGAACTGTATCAAAGAGGACAGACGTTAGAAACATTATAAGAATTATTAAGCTGCACGGAGTCATTTATGACGGGCCATACCAGATGGGTTTAAAATGCCCCAAACTGTGTCGACGGGCATGAAGTCCGTCTCCCCTGGATAACACATCCAATCATCTCCTTCTATGAAAAAGTAACGACTCTTCCAGTCTCTATTTGAGTCCGGGGTTTCATAAATTACTTTCAGGACGGGGCTCCTAGGAACGAAGCTATACATGCCCCTCGATTTGTCTATCTCGTTCGGACGGTAGCAATGGAGGAATTCTTTTATTGTAAGCCTTCTCCGACCGTCCAACATGGCTCCGTACAGAACCTCCATCGCAATGAAAACTCTCTAGGCGTTAGGGGACACCTGGTTGACGGATATACCTAAGTAGTTTAAGAGTTCGCGGTGTAACGAACTCAACGGAAATCTTAGGCCAGCTTTAAGCACCTGTTCGTACACGCCTACTCCGTCAACTCCTTCGTAATAACATTTTTCTGACTTATAGGGTAGACGGAGTGGGATGTGGTCTGGGATTTGGTAGTTGACCCTAAGTGTGTTAAAATGGCCCTCCTTGATAGTGGATGTAAAGGCGTGTACCGTCCACTCTGGGGGCAAGATGAACTCCCTAAGTCCATCAACTCCCACGACGGACCTAACTACTTGCTCTTCGTCATTAGCTGATCCTTCTTGGATTTCGATCATCTCCAGGCCCTCATGTGTTGAGGACGAGGAGGATGATGACGGATTACTCTCACTCGGGACATCGTGGTCTTTGGGACCTGACGGGTATACCCCTTCGTAATTCGCCCCGTCACGAACGACCAACTGATTACTCGACGCACTAGACATGGCCTACAGGTAATGACAGAACCTAAGACTCTGACGGGTTTGGAAAGAACGACGGGCACATGAAGTAAAGAAATAAATAAGAGCTAAAGAAAATTAAAAGATGACGGATATGAAATAACTCACCAGAAGATTGAAGCAAGATGTGGCAGGTGACGGGTATGTGAGTGAACGGACTGTTCTCTGACAGGTGTGACGGACTCGCTCTAACAATTTCTTCTAGCAACAAGTGGGGAAATGAGGGGCGGGGGATTGGTATTTATAAGGGAGGTGCACGGAAGACGAAGCGACGCCTCGTTCCAAAACAATGGCCATTGACAGGATGACACTTGGCACAGCTCATTAATGCATTAGCTCCTGATCCAGCATTGTATGGATGAAAGTTCATGGACATAGGTGTCATGGAGACATGACCGAGTTTTAGATCTGTCACCCCATGGGTCCGTTCTCTTATGCGTGACGGACCCATCGGGTGAGGGGGCAACTGAAAGGGAGAAAATACACGCTAGGATGCCTTTCGTGGTTGAACGGGCCGTATATTGTCCACAGACGACAGGATGGGCGAGCCTGTCATTTGCACGGGCCTCCAGTGGACAGATCTTGTGTGGACAGACCAGATACGGACGGAGCAAAGGAAGGTAGGCTGGTTAGCCATGGGCCTGTTGGACCCCTTAGTGGGGATATTTTGGCCCACTCTCATAAGGGCCTAAACAGAGTCCTTGCGCTAGTTGGACTCCGGAAATCTTATATATTTGGTAAAGATCTTCCCTATAAGGAGGAGATCTGTCCATCACGTTTAGGATTCTACAAGAAGAGTCCTATAAGGAAAAGACTTCCGCACCAAGAAAGAGATGTCAACCTTCTACTACTATAAAAGCCCCAATACCCTCACAAACCAAGGTACGCATTATTCTACCCTCTCTAGCACTCTAGAATTGTGAAAACACTTTCTGACTTGACCTTCGGAGGGTATTTGGCCGGCACCACACCGGCGCCCTTTGATAGGTTTTCTCCTTTGCTTTGTGCAGGTTAACATATAAGCGAAAAGGGCATTGTGCGACTCATTGGTGAACTTCTCAGCTTCATCAAAGGTGATTGGAGGAATACTCCTGGAGTTGTACAAGAGTTTCAAATTCGTTGTTCAAGCCACTCCAAAGGGTGAGGGGAGCTTGGTCCGCTAGACTTTGGAATATGAGAAACTGAATGTCGATGAAACTGAATCAAACACAATGCTTGAATTTGCGATTGGTCTTACAAAAGATATGGACGCTCATCTCACCCACGAATAGCTTGGAAGAAAGATTATAGCTTGCGTTTTTTTTTCTTTTTTTTTTCTTTTTTGTGGAGAAATTAGCACAATGTGTTTGTGTAAAATAAAACTTTTGAGAGCTTTAAAGACTAGACCTTCCTCATATATGGGTAAAATAAGCACAATATGTACTCATCTATGGGTACCACTAGAGCTTCCTCAATTGCCTCCTGCAGCGCATATTATCTATGTTGGATACATGAAATTAAAAATGCTTCCTACTATATCTATTACTAGATTTTTTTTTTTTTTTGATACCATATAAAGAAAAAGTCCAAGTTAGCTAACAACATGATCCATACTAGGCCAACAGTAGTGAGTTGGCATTTTTGATGTTGTTAAACCATGAGAAACGTAATTGAAAACACGAAGTCAAATTATAATGTTCATATGTTGTGCTCTAGGATGATTTATTGTGATAAATCAGTTCTTGAATGTTTAGCTCTGATTGCTATATTAAGGGTCCATTTGGAAACAACTTTTTTAAATTTTTACTGAAAACTTATTGCTGAAAGTATAATGAAAAAAAAAAAAAAAACTAAAAGTGCTGAAAGTACTATAAAATAAAATTTATGTGTAATTTTAACCCTATTTTAATGCTTGAATATACAAAATGACTTCTAAACATATAAAACAAATATTTAACAACAACAACAACAACAACAATAACTAATTTTTTTTGCCTTAGCTATAATTTACTATCAATTTTGTTATATAATAATTAAGATACATATTTCTTTAAAGCTATCAATTAGAGTTACCAAAAAAAATACCATAATGTTAATGGTAATTGTATATAACAAATAATCAACTAGATTTTGACAAAAATTTACCAAAATATGAATGGTAATTATAACATTAGTAACAAAATTAGAAGTCCTACAATGGACGAATCCCACGTATCGATACTGTGATATTGTTCCGAACCAATTTCATCTTAGGCTAATCTAAAGAAGAGATCAGAAATGATGAATGAAGATAATTAAATTTTTTCTGTGGATTTTTTGGTGTTCAACCTTCTTGAAAATCAGGGAGGTGGTAACTCTCCCCCTTATATGTATTATGCTAAATGGAGATGAGCATTATGCTAAATGTCTGAAGTAATAGAGAAACTACACGAACTTCATGCATTTTGAACATAAGAAATGAGACAACTTCCTGCAAAAACTTAAAGTTTTCTTTTCCAAACGTTTAAGAAAATCAGGATAGAGCCCTTGGACAAGTACAACTAAATTGGTGAAATTTTCGTTGATTTTGATCGAATCATGTGCATGGTATCTCAATTCCTAATATTTAAATTTAAAGTTTTAGTTTAGACTTAGGCCACCCTTATTTAGTTAGGAATTTGAATGCTTACTCTTTTTGAAGGTATAGTTCTTGTATGCTTTCTTCTCAAAAATAAAAAAAATAAAAAGCTACTATATATTAATTCCCCCCCCCCCCCTCTTCATCTCCAGTTTATGATCTCTTTCTTCGTTCCACTTCCATCTTCTTCTTCTTTCTAAATTTCATTTAGTCCTACAGTAACAGTCACTCTCTATATGTCCTTCAAACTTCAAAACATCAACGCTGCTCAGCCAGTCAGTGCAGTTTATGCTTTGTGCAGAATGTAGATCCGTTTGGGCTGATTTTGGACGGAGGGGATCAAGTTTTATTTTCCTTTGATCCAGTTATACAAGTCAGGGGGTCAGGGCTTTTTTGGGCCCAAGTGTGATTCAGTTTCTATGTTTGTTACACACAATTTGTTATATACAAATTCGTATGTAAAATTATTTTAAACTGAACAATTTATTTTGCTACTAAATCCAACCACAGTATGTTGTAAGTAGATTTTGACATCTAAAGTAATATATAACAGATTCTCCAAAAAAAAAAAATTTGTAATCTATATATATATATATAAAACCAAAGCTTTTGAAGCTTCTACAATTTTCTAAGTCAGCATAATATAAAAAATAATAATAATAAAATTTTTCTAAACCCAAACCTGGTGCCTTTTTCCACGTCAGCATGATATAAAAATAATAATAATAGTAAAACTTTTCTAAACCCTAACCCCGGTGTTCGTTCTCAAAAAAAAAAAAACCCTAAACCGGTGCCCTGCTTCTTTATATTGTTATGGGCGAGTTGAGTCATAAATGAGTTGGGTCATAAATGAGTTAGATGTATAATTATCCATTTATCCATTTATGACCCATTTATATATAAATTAATTACCTATTACCCGCCCAACCCATTTAATTAGTAACCCATCGATTTAACCCATTTAATTTTTTAATATTGCATTAGCACATGTGTTGAAACACTTTTCTAACTCATTTAAACTTTGTTTTCAAAAAAAAAAAAAAAACTCATTTAAACTTTCCTTTCTATCCTAACTTTCTTGGAATCCAAACAAAGTGTAAATTTTTAATTAAAAGAACAAAACACGAAGACGTGTGAGCTCGCCTGAAACAAAAAGAAAAGGAATTTCGCCGAAAACACCGAATCGTCGTCGCCGTCGGAGATCTCCGCGACAGAGCTCGAAACGCTGCATTTCACGACCTTCTTCTTCTTCTTCTTCTCCTTCTCACTCCGATCTTCGAGCTCGACTCTCTTCGGACCAGTGGCGCACGACTCGGAGCTCGAAAAGCAATCCGAAGAAGAAGCAGAAGAATCGTAATCGGAACCAAACTCATCCTTCGGCGAGCAAGCTAGGCAGTAATACCGCCGGAGACGCTATCACAGATATCCAAATCAGTGACTGGAATCCCGAGGGTTTGGTTCCCTTGAGGGATTTTCAAGCATGGAGGCACAGCTGTGGAGATGGTCGATTGCTTCCGGCGGGTCGATTATGACGACGTTTGGGTGATGGAGAGAGAGTTGCTGCACTTGGTTGTTCCAATCGGAGCCGTAGATTTTGTGGATGATGCAATCGAACGGTCCCTGTTGAGCTAAGGGTTTGGTGGGGTCGATTTTGATGAGATCAATGTCGCGTTGTTTGGCTTGATTGATTAAAGATTTTGGATGAAGCGTTGCCCATCCTTGGGGGAAAGAACGTAGCCTATGCGGTACATTGGAGAAGACATTTTTTTACTTAATTTGTGTTTGGGAGGAGAGAAAGTAAGAGAGGGAAAATTCAATTCATAAGAGTTTATTTAGAGCTCAGTTTCAGTGTTTTTGAGAATGAACGGCAGAAAGTGATTTGAGTTTTGATTTGGATGTCTGTGACAGAAAGTTGTTATTGCGGAGAACAAACGAGATGCTGTTTGGATAAGTAGTAGTAGTGCTTGTTACGAGTATGTTTGGATGATGAGAAAATGTAGGAAATGTCGAAGAGTAGATGGTAAAGTGTGATTGATTTTTGAAGGGTTTAATGGGTTTCTATGGTTTATTTAAACTTAAATTTTAAATGGGTTTAGTGGTTATTAGTGGGTTTATCCATTTAGACCCATCTAATTAAATAACCAAATGGGTTTTATCCATTTAACCCAAATATTTAAATGAGTTGTGTTAAGACTTATCCAAATAAGGCGGGTAATGGGCGAGTTCATGGATATGGATAAATATTGCCACCCCTAATATTGTATTAAATAAAAAACCACTAGAGAGAGAGATATAAAGAATAGAGAGCCTTTGTGAGTTGTGGCTGTGAAACACAGGGATAGAAATCAGATGCAAAGAGCCAAAGAGTGTTGGAGAGATAAATCTGAGGGAGGCGTCTTCATTACTGTTAGATCGATCTCCCTTCATCTTCCGGTTCCACACAGTTGTCGATAAGTTTTATTTTCTTGAAAACTTGAGGATAGATGCTACCTTTTTCAAAGCCCGACCTAGCCTTGATATAATTAAGACCATTCTTTCTCAGTAATTTTCAACTCAGCTTAGTTTCATATTCTAGGGTTTTTAGGTTTATTGTGTTTATGCGATCAAAATTTGGGCAATCCTAATTGATTTATAATCTGGGTTTGCTTTCATTTGATTAAAAAATGGGAAATTTCGTTGTTTTTGTTGGGCAATTTGGGTTTTATATCTATGACTTATTATCTGATTTCTGTTTTCCTCCTTCCTGTTTTGATTTTTTTAGTCAAAGATATATTTACTAATTTCAATTTTTGCATAATTTCCGATTGTTACTAAGGGGTTTTGTGCTTTTTTTTAAGGCTAACTTTATAATCTACTTGATAATTTAATGTGCTTTTGATTTTAATCCTATCAGGGGGTTTCTCTACTTGAAAAAAAGGTCAAAATTAATGAAGATTTGATTGGTTGGTTTATAATATGTTCATTTGTTTTTGTAGATAAGTTTTGGTAATCAAATTTGTTTAGAAATCTGTAACTATAAACAAATTTAATTAGGACTCTATAACCAAAAATATATAACCATACTCGTAATATATTTCATTATTTAGTTATATATATTATGCGTTATACTAAATGGTTGATTTTCATGTTGGTATTTCTCTTCCATTCTCTGTTGAATATTTACTCTGCCCCTCTTCACTCAGTTTTCTCTCCCACAACCCTGTCGGCTCTTGGGTTTCTACCACCGGGTTTGTCATTGGGTTTCTACCCCTATCGAATTTTTATTTTTATTTTTGGTAGCTAATTTGAGTTTGGGATGAGTTCATAGAGAAATTCAAGTTGGGTTTGAGAATATCTACTTATTCATGGCTATATTTTGCTTGAAATCAGAGAAGCACCCAACACCCAAGGCAGAACAATCCCACTTGAATGATATATTGATTATTTAATCTAATAGGCAAATAGTGGGTTATTTTTCATTGTTACCAGGAAAAGGATTAAGAAGGTTACTTATTGATAAAAATAAATAAATGACTAACAGGGTTGTCATAACATTGAAGATATGGCCCTAGGTACTACATTGGAGAATTTAAAATCCATTGCATAATATTTATTTGCAATTGAATGTTCAAGCAATTTGATTACATTTAAAAAAATTGAAAATCATACCTTTTCATTAGGCCTATTAAAGGAGCCATTTTATTTTTCTTAAATGGGTATTTCTATATTGTTTCAGTGTTATTGCTGCAAACTTAAAACCCCTGGTATGGTTGCACATTGTGTTCAGAACAGTATTACTCCGAAAGCATTACCAGTAAAGTTTTTAATTTCTTTTTAAAACTCTCTCCATTGTTTCCTCAAACATTCTGTCTCTGTAGCTCTGCCCTTATTATGAATGCTCCTCTGCAGACTTCATTTAAAATACAAAACAACAAACATTAGGTGTAGAGAGAGAAATCTGAGGGATTTTTCCATTGTCAGCCAGTTTCCCTCCGCTTTCTGGCTTCAAGCCACCATTATACCTCCAGAAACATTACTGGTAAAGTTTTTAATTTTGTTTTAAAAAGTTGCTGGTAAAAATATGATTTAGGTTTTGGGATTTCAATTTAGGGTTTAGATTTGCGTTTCTTTTGGTAGATTAGCCTGGGAGCATTAGTTTGTATGATAAATCTTCAATAGCTTAAGATCTTCAAAAACTGAAAATCTTTTTTATTATATTAGTTGGTTTCTCAATTCTAAGAAAATGTTTTTTTCCCTTTGGTTTCTCAACTCCCTTGAAAGTGTTCAAAGAAATGCTTGAACAGAACTTTTCATCACCATATTTGATTGGATTGGTGTTGATTGCTTACTTTCTAATTTTTTGGGGTGCATATACTTTAAATTTGTAGAATTTTAGTGTTTTGACTATTTTCAGTTCAACTAAACTAAAGAGGTTGTAATCAGATTATAACATATAATTTAGCAAATATAAATATTCATTAGGTTAGTTGTAATCAGATATAATATATAGTTAAGCAACTAAGAGATCAATTTAGTCCAGTATTAAAAGATTAAATGCAAATCATATTCATTTTAAAATATAATGTTATAGCAGCAATATAACCCATGCATTACAAGGTTTGTCACATTTTACACTTAGAAAAAGTAATGCAGCAAAATGGTTGAAATCATGACGAATCCAATCAGATGTTCCAAGCTGAAGAAGGCAAAGGAACCTTTACATGGGCCTAATTCTGTCAGAAAATGGAGAAGAAAGCTTATGTTTTTCTTCTGTCTTTTAGTTTCTATTGTTCTGAAATAATATTTAGATCAAAGTTGTGGGCTCCCATTAATTCAACTCGTAAATTTTTAAATCAAATTGCTTCCTACTTTAGGATCCCCTCGAATTGATGCAGTATTAAATAATAATTGATTGAGAACGAAGTATGAATCCCTTTGCTGTTTATATGTGTGTGTGTGTGTGTGTGTATAATGTATTGTGTAATGCTTGAGTTCTAAAGATCTAAGGTATGTTATTCTAATATATGAGAGATTTGCCAAGGCCCACTTGGTTGATTATAATTTTGTATAGATTATAAACCACCAGCTTCATGCTTTAACTTCCTTATTATCTTAATTAGATCAGGTACTGTGTTTATAGCTTTTAAATTGCATCTTTAATATCTCTGGACTCTTATTGTGTTAGTCTTGACTGTTTCATTTGACTTGAATTGTCTTTTGCGTTGCTTTAAATACAAATTTTGTATTTGTAGAACCAATTTTGTAGTCAGCATATGATCTCTGAGTTAATTACAGTTTAATTGGACTGTAGTGAAAATTGGAGTTCTTATTAAATAAAAAGAATAGAAGAAGAAAAACATTTTGAATTGGACTATGCTGAAAAAATTGGTTAGAAATGAGAGATGGACTAGGGATGCAAGGTGGTTTGAAGCTAAAAATAGGATTTTAATACAGTGACCAGTTTTATTATTATGATTATCATTTTTTATGTAGTTGAATAATTGAGTGGCAAAAAAATCACACTCCTCTTGAAATTCAAATAAGGGTAAGTATGTTATGGAAATATTCTTAGATAACACATATTTCTATGATTACACTATACGGCAGATACATTACAAGGCTTTTGTTTTTAAACTATTGATCGCTGTGTGTGATAGATCTCTCTATTGAATTGGCTTTTACTTGTAATTTCTTCATTCTAATTTGATATACAATTTAAAGAATCTATGTGCAAAAAGTGCCTAAGACCATCTATCAAGTTACATATTAGATGAAAAGGATTGATAGTTTCATTTTTATTGTTTGCTTTATTATTATTATTATTATTATTACAAGTTCCTCTCAATGCAAAGTTAGCATTGGATTTTGTGGTTGGGAGAGTGGAAAAGAAGACTAGCTAATTGGAAGCATGGTAGACTAAAGGAGTATATTCCATCTCATTCTTTGTTGTGATGTCTTTGTGATCTTCTTCCAAAGCAAAGTTGGTAATATCATATTAAATTTGGCACTTTTTTGTAGAGTTTTTCTATCTATTAGATAGAGAATTTTTTCTATGCTTTTGTTGGAATTCTGGATTTTAAGTTTCAGTCTTGAAATTCAATCTCAAAGTAAGCAAAAATAGAAATACATGTTTGATCTGATTCTCTCTCTTATATACCTACAACTCTTTTTGTTGTCTCTTTGGGTTTTTGTTATAATATGTAACATTGGTTACACATTTTTGGATTGGATATTAGCTTTAGGATGTTGATTATAATGACAAAATTTTGTATAACCTTATACACATTCTTATGCAGTGACCACATGGCACTTCTTAAAGCTTTTGAAGGATAGAAAGATGCAAACCGTAATCAAAAGAGTCCTTTCACCTTGCAAATGACAGAGGATATGAGAATGCAATTTGTAGATCTATTTAGCATTGACTTTGTAAACAAATTGATAAGTGCTAATTTAAGTTCTTTAAGATTTTCAAATTTTAAGGCATTTGATTTGCTAAAACCTTATAGTTACTAAAAACTTTCCCGTGCATCGCACGGATTAGCGACTAGTATAACAGGTAATTGAAGATATGGAGACCTCGTAAAAAAAAAGAGACATGTACCATGTAGACCAACCCCAATGTTTACTAATACTATGAGAACTACATGTAAATTATAGGCGACTGCTATTTACTTTCAAATGGCGAATAAATATATAGAAAACTGAACAATGGTAAATAACTGTAAATCTGCTAGCAATATCAGTTGTTAATTTTCTATCTATTATGAATAGCATTGATTGGGTTTGTTATAAAATGAAATAGGTGTTTTGAATTTAGCAAGATTGGGGGCTATGTAGGACCGAGCCTCCATGGCCACTTGAGAGCTAAATTCGATTTTATTTTTTATTTTATATTTATTTATTTTTTTTAATTTTTTTGGCAAAAGTCTAAAGCAGATTAAGAAAATAAAACATACCTTTAGTCATTGTTTATTTATTTATTTTTAAGGCTAGACTAGGGACCCCTATAGTGTTAGAGCTAGAAATTTGTTGTAGGGAGTAAAAAAAATAAAATGTTTAAATTTTTTTCTTGTATATACTACTTTCATACCATATACAATAATCTAAATTAATATTCTAAATACAATTTAGTATACAATACAACTATATTGTACAATAGTCTAAAAGAATTATTAATAGTTTATAGATCGGTAAGACAACAATTATTGAATGCATAAGTAAATATAATTATATAAGTAATCATACATTTTTGTCATATTAATAATAATTTATTATATTTATATGTAATATCAATTAAATAAAAATATATAATAAAGAAGAATAGTAACATACTTAGGAGTAGGATTGAGAGTAATACGAAACTAAGAAAAAAAATAGCAATTGATATAAGTTTTAGCTTTTAAAGCGTATGACTTTTTATTTTTTAACCATACATATGGTCATTCTCTTGAAATTGGAGCAAGCATTAAAAGACTTTTTGGACTTGGAAATCTGTAGAGCACGCATCAAACTACTTTTTGCTTGTTTTGCTAATGAAAAAGAAAAGTGCAGGGAAAAACAGTTTCATTTGTGGCTAATGACAAAGTAAGTTGGGGTCTAGAGAGAAGATTTATTTATTTATTTTAACGAATGAACAATTTTAAGAGTAGAGCTACTGACACAACACTTTCACAACAAAATTTAGGTGGCAAGTTGTTAAAGATATGTAAAAAAGTGATGTTAATTTTGAGTCTAAATAAAAACCAATTAAAACTTCCCACTTAACCTTTATTGTAAAAGTGGGTTCCAATTAGCTCAACTAGTAAAATCTCTAATGGTTGAATCGGAGATCTGGGACTCAATCCCTGCTTACACCAAAAACTGATTTGTGTTTTAGTTTGATGATAAAGAGTTATTATCAGCAGCGGACGCCATAAGTTCCAACTCCCTTTCAAAATTATTATGATAATAATATTGTTAAAGTAACACTAAGATGATCATATTTAGACTTATTTCAACTGAGATTAAAAAAAATTTAGAATTAGAGTGTTCAAATTTTGATTTTAGGGGGTCAACCAAAAAAAAAAAAAAAATTATATATAATTTTGGATTTTTTGGCCCCCCGGGCAGCTGGCTGTAAGGCTGCCCAGTGTGTGGCTTGCTATAGGTTTTGAGAATTTTATTTTTTGATGAAAATCTTGCAACTATATTAAGAAGAAGATAAATTCATTACATCATGAGAAATAACGAATTCAATCAGCAATGAATTTTCCTCTATCCATGTTACATAATGATCAAAGCTACCTATTTCTTTGACACACTCAGTCAAAAGATGTGCAAGCCTATTGCCTAGTCGCTTCACATAGGAGACTTCCGCACGTTTTGAGATTTTTGATGATGAAGTAGCACGTTTTGCACATTATTCCTTGTTAGATATTTGTAGCAACTACTTATATATAGACTTGAGGGAGAGAGACAAACTACAAGTCAATATATATATATACATTTTTTTTTTAGGAAAAGCTCATTGATATTCTTAGGCGTCTTTCTCATCCAAGGAAAACTTTACGGACTAAGAGATTTTTTATTTTAATTATTTAAATTTTTTTTAGGAATGGACTTAAAGATTAGATTAGAAACTAAATTGACATATTTGAAAAATTTAGGACTAAATTACCAAAATGGTAGTTTACCCGTTTAAAAATCCTTGCCTATTTTGTCATCCTCTCTCTCTCTCTAAGTCACATCACAACAATATACTTTAACATTAAAATTTTTCTTGTTGCTTATTTATTTATTTATTTTCTAACTATTTGAAAACTCCATACTGGAAAATTAAAGTTTGAAAAAGTGCATACTTTTGCATTTATATTTTTCAACCGTTTGAAAAATTACATACTTAAGCATTTATTTTTGAACAAAGTTCTTTATATTTTTTTATTGGATTTGAATTTTGACAAATTCACCATTGGATTACATTTTCTTCTTATATTCTCTTTACTTGTAAAATTTCTAAAAAATAAAAAAATCAATAGCTATGTTATCAATAAATTATTTAAATTGCAAGTTTTTGTAGTTTAAAATTATGCATAAAACATAAGCTCATAGATCATATGGTAAATAACATCCGATTGGCACAAAGTTGATATGTGTGTTAAGAGTGTAAAAAATATGCAATTCAACGATTAGATTTTCAAAATATGTAATAATATTTATTTTATTGAGTAAGGTTGTTATCTTTTGCTACAACCAATTTTGTAGCTAAATTTTGTCCTTTATTTTTCTCTTTTTGCTTATTTTTTTCAATCGTTTGAAAAATCCATACTGGAAATTAAAGTTTGAAAAAGTATGTACTTAAGCATTTATTTTTTGACAAAGTTTAGCTACAGGATTGGTTGTAGCCTTAGGCTACAACCTTACTCAATATCTTTTTATTATAGGTGAATTTTGACAAATCCACCATTCGATTACATTTTCTTCTTATATCTTTTATGTTTGCAAAATTTCTAAAAAATTAAAGATCAATAGCTATATCATTAATAAATTGTTTAAATTGCATGTTTTTGTAGTTTAAAATTATGCATAAAATATAATCTTATTGATCATATAGTAATTAATATCTTATTGGCACAAAATTTGACATATGTATTAAGAGCGTAAAAAAAAAATGCAATCTAATGGTTAGATTTTCAAAATATGTAGTAATGTTAATGATATTGAGTAAGGTTGTAACCTTAGACTACAATCAATTTTGTAGCTAAACTTGGTCTTTTATTTTTCTTTTGTTGCTTTTTTTTTTTTTTGAACCATTTGAAAAATCCATACTGGAAAATTAAATTTTAAAAAAGTTTGTACTTTCCTTAGTTGTGTTTTAGATTTTTGAGTTGATTCAATTACATAATTGTATTGGTCAATGAATCACACAATTGAATTTAATTGTAGTTAAAAATAATCTCTCTCATGCAATATTGATTAATATATCCACATGGTTGGATTTAAATGAAGAATCTAAAACACTGACATTAAGGAACAATAATTCTAGAATCACAATAATTTTCAGAATTAGTGAGGTGACATATTGTTAACAATAGATAATAATGTAATGTTGGTAGTGGATTTGGATGTGAACCAATCAAGGAAGTCAATATATATCGTACCGGTATTGGTACTTTTTTGAAATGTACAAAAATAAAATGCTGGGCTATATCTGAAATTTTTCGGGTGTTTTGTCTGGTATTGATATTTTGGTCAGAACAATAAAAAAAATGTTAAAAAGCATGTTGTTTAAGCTAATACAATGAATCTCTCAAGTGTTTAGGAAAATTGTTGAATTCACTCACTCTCACACACTATATACAAGTTAACTCTTTCTTTAACAAAATTTACTATAACTCATCTTTTTATTAAGTTTCAATTAATTTAAATTTTAATGTAATTTAATTTAAAATTTTCTAACAAGTAATGCTTGAGAACTCCGTTCCTTTAATATACATACATATTATTGATCATAAGGTTTCATTTATCTCAATAAGTTTCTTGGTAGTAGCATAAAACACTACTAAAACACATATATGAAAATGATTACAACAGAAACAGTTTTTGCTAAAAAAATTTTGGAAGGAAAATTGATGACAATTACTAAAAAGATTTTTTTTTTCTTTCCATTTCTTTTTTCCTTAAAATGTTATTTAAAACTAAATATCAATTTAGTCATTTTAGGATTCTTAGCATGCTACTTTCAATAACTGATAGTCTTGTACACTTAAAACAGGTTCAAAATAAAATAGAAAGGAAATAGCTACCCCTGGAATTAAAAAAAATACCAATGTCAAAATGTTTGGATTTAAAAATAAATAAAAATAAATAGACAGTCAAATATGGATGCCATATTTGACTGCTATCTCGGTAACGGTCACCCCCTTCAATTATGACTTAATTTGTGGCCAGCCAAGAGGAAAAGTCTCAGCCGTCTTCAATTATGACTTAATTTGTGGCCAGCCAAGAGGAAAAGTCTCAGCCGTCTTCAATTATGACTTAATTTGTGGCCAGCCAAGAGGAAAAGTCTCAGCCGTCTTCAAAGAACACGACTTGATTACTTGACGTGCCACCACACCGATTTACTCACTTAACTCATTTAACTCTTGCATGTTATAAAATGCCCTATCTCTGTTGAAACCAAATGAGCCATTTCTCTCTTTGTTCCTTTTTATTGTTTTAGAGGATCAGAAGTGAGTTTCAAGATACGTACGAAAAGATGTCTCTAATTGAGAAGATAGAGGCTGAAGTAGAGATCAAGGCTTCAGCAAAGAGGTTTCACGAGACTAATAGCAAGAGAATAGCTGAGGTACCGAAACTTAGCCCTAACTTTGTACAGAGTGTTGATTTACTTGAAGGTGAATGGGGAAAAGAGGGCTCTGTCATGTGCTGGTATTTTGTCTTCGGTAAGTCAATCAAGATTTGTTGTTGATCATGTCTTATGGATTCTCGAAATATTTTCACATTTTATACAATACTTGCCCTCACAAATGCTTATGGCCCGATCAACTGTGTATGTCTTAGATTTGTTGATGATTGTGCCGATAACTTGGCGGGAAAAAAATGGAATTGTATTGTGATGTTGGGTGATGTTTTTTCAATTAGCTGTAAATTTTTTTTTTTTAAAAGAATCCGATATCTCTCTCTACCTCACGCAGAGATATATTTCTCTGTTGGGTTTTTTTTTTTTTTTCTCTCTCATGGCAAACTAAAACATAGATCTCATGGCTACAAACCCATTTACAATTTGTGGTTTCATTGTAAACCCCACCCCTAAATCTCTAACTCTCACTATAATCAACCAAAGTCTCAATTTTGAGTACATCCAATTGCAATTTTCTCAGTCGATTGTCACCACCCCTCCACCCAAATCAGTGCCGACAACACAATCTGTTTGAAATTTTTGATCGGTAACCCAAAATTGTGATTTTGACAGATTTCAAGCACGTGACATACTAATTATAAAAATAAATGCTAGTAATATATAATAAATCAACAATAATATTTAATATATAAATGAACTAACAATAATTAATTTTTATTATGTATGGTATTAAAACTTTTAGCTTTATTGAAACATTGTTCTTTTCCCATATATTGAAAATTTGGTAGTTTTTAAGTGTGTTACAAAATAAAAAATACTTTGTAGTTCTTAGAGATGTATATTAGGTCAAATTTATCGTTTTCCTAAATTGCAAATTATACTTCTAAAGTTTGAGAGTTTTTGAATTTTACATCTTGAAGTTTCAGATTTTGAGTTTTACCACATTAAGTTCAGGAGCGTTTGGATTTTACACCATAACGTTTTAGAATTTGGATTTTATTCCCTAAGTTTTAAGGTTGTTTGGATTTTATTCCCTAAGTTTGGGGGTGTTTAGATTTCACACCCCCAAATTTTGAAACTTTATGGTGTAAAATCCAAACACCCTCAAACTTTAGGGAGTAAAATACAAATTTTGAAATGTCAGGGTGTAAAATCCAAACACCCAAAACTTAAGGAAGTAAAATCTAAATTCTAAAACTTCAGTGTGTAAAATCTAAACACACCCAAACTTTAGGGGTATAATTTTCAATTTACTCTACTTTTAATGATTCTTTTAGGTATATCATCATTATTAGTGATTTTCACCTTATTAATGATTTTGCTCACTAAAAGTTTTGGAGCAAAATGTGTTGAAAATTAAGTATATCTATTAATGTAAAACTTTGTTATTTCAAACATTCTAATGTTGATTTTGTTTTAATGGATCATTGAATTTTGCCCTTCAATTTTGTCAACGTTCAATTGTAATGTGCTTCGCATATACATTGAATTATTAGGTACTTAATGACATTTATGGTTTCTTAGTATATTATATATTTATACAAAGCTTCATCGTGCACTGCATGGGTTAGCAACTAGTTTTTTTTTATAAAACTAAGTCAGACAAAAATCAATAAAAGAAAAGGTTTACATTTTAATTTTTTCTTACTGTCTGAAATAATATTCGGCCAAAGATTTTAGTTTTCTACTTTTATTAATAAGTTGATAGTTACAACTGTAACAGATCCAATATTTGACATGAAAGCGGGGTAGGGGCAGACGGAGGGGGCACAAGGCCCCCCTAACTTTTTCAAAAATGCCCCTCCCCCTGCATTTTAATGTAAACAATTCAAAATTTTGAACAAATTTTAGGTAAAGGCCCCCCTTTAGTGTTTTTTTTTTTTTAATTTTTTTTATGTAGTATAAGTACTCTTTAATTTATTGTTGTCTCATTTATTTTCCATTTAATATTGAATTTTTTTTTTTGTGTATAAATGATTAATTTTAGGAGCATTTAAAACATAGGTATGTAAAAATATATAAGTAAATCTATCTCTTTAGCAAAAAAGAAAAAGACTATACCATGAACATAAATTTTATTATTATTTTTATATTTTACTACTTATAAATAAATTTTCATGAAAAGGAATAAATCATTAAAAAAAGGAGGATTTTTAATCCAATTATTATTGTTAATTATGTAGTAGGGAATATAAAAAAATAGAATAAATTTTTTATAAAATATCACAAAGAAAACAAACAACAGAAGTCCAAATTATATAAGCTAAGTATGGACTGGGTTGTAACAATAATAAAAAAGGAGGTAGATGGGAAAGGTGTAATATCACCAAGAAAAACAAACCACAAAAGTCCAAATGTTTGTGCAATTGATTGTGTTTTTGTTTGACTGTTTAGATGGGAAAGCTGTAATGTCTAAGGAGGTCATCGAAACCATTGATGACAAAAACTATTTAGCCACTTACAAGGTGATTGGAGGAATACTCAAGGAGATGTATAAGAGTTTCAAATTCACTATTCAAGTCATTCCAAAGGGTGAGGAGAGCATGGTCCATTGGACTTTGGAATATGAGAAACTGAATGCCGATGACCCTGACGCAAGCTCAATGCTTCAGTACTTACTTCGTCAGAGCAAAGAAGTTGATGCTCATCTTGCCCTCGAATAGCTTGGCAGAAAGATTAGAGCTTGATGCGTATTAATAAGCACAATGTATTTGTGTAAAATAAAATTTCTGGGAGGTTTAAAGACTTTCTTATAAATAGAGCTTCCTCTATTGCCTGCTGCATTAAGTTACTGGTAAAAACTTACCAGTTTAACTGTTGTGAAAATATTATATTTGTAATGTAATTTATTGAAGAATTATATCTAAACTTTACCACAAAAAAAAAAAAAAAAATTGCGAGTTTTTCAATATTTTGAAAATTCTATCCCACAAATTAAATTTTAAAACAAAAAAAAAAAATTGTACTTCATAGAGAATAAGGCTTCAAATTTGTGCCAGATAGACAATTGAGTTACAAGGCTTGTGACCTGATTCTATTATAAATGGTTTTTTTATCCAAACCTATTGTAGGAGGATGAAATTTCAAAGAGATGGAACTGCAATAAGGGCTTCAAGAGGGATCAAATAGTGATGATTTCTTGCAAACATAGCAAACGCCAAAGACAAAACCACTCAATTCCTCCATGACTAACCCAGGGGTTTGCCAAGAAGGCTCTGAATATTAAGTTTTTTTTTTTTTTTTTAGAAGCCAATTACTAAGTTAGTGAACCAATAAGAAATGAACCATGAAAAGTCTAAGATCAAAGAAGCAAAACTGAGTCCATGACTCAGTATAAGAGCTTCACAGAGTACGAGATCCTGTAAGAGAGAGTTTTTTTTATCCATACGTTTAGGGGTGGCAAATGGGTGGGTTGGGTGGGTTTGGGATTGTATCATAAATGGGTTAGGTACATAATTACCCATTAATTTATTTATTACCCGTTTGAATATAAATTAAATATCCATTACCCATCCAACCAATTTAATCTAGTAACTTGTCCATTTAACCAAGAATGAGCCAAACATCCCTTGAACTACCAAATTGACCTAAACACCCTCTTGACCTCCCAAAATACAAAAATGCCCTTGAAATATCCAAAACACCCCTACACCTCCAAATTACCAGTATATTCCTCTACCTCTAAAATTGCCAAAAATACCCCCTAAATGTCCAAAATGACAAAAAAAAAAAAAAAAAAAAAAAACCCTTTAAAATGCACAAATTACCACGTAAAAAAAAAAAAAAAAAAAAAAAAAAAAAAAACCCTTTAAAATGCACAAATTACCACGTATAATAACTTGCATGGGTAATGTGCACTGTAGTCAATAAATTAAGAAGTAGTTGTTGATTTTATACTACCATTTTTGTATGTATTTTTTGTAAATAGCCATTCATATTTGATGCACTTAGAACATTCACAATGATGAAGCCAAATTGCCAAATTGCTCTTTTTAACAACCTACATAACAAAAATAGAGCTACAATGATGATGCCATTGCTAAATATTTTAGCAATCGAGCTACAGTAAACTACTATAGCTTAAAGCTATACATAAATATTAATATTCTATTAGTCCTTCCCATTTTTTAATTAAAAACTACGTTCTCTTTCTCTCTCACTATTTTTTTTCTCTCTTTCTTCACCGATTCTCTCCTTCTCTCTCTCAACTGGACTTAGCCAAGACCCATGGCCTCTTTGTCATCTTCTCCTTCTCTCTCTCACCGGATTTAGCCAAAATGAAAGGAGAAAAAAATGTCACAGCTGTCCACACAACATGATTAATCTTTGGCTAATAATTACAGTTTTCCTCCTGAAAGTTATGGTTCAAGAATCATGATGTTTTAAAATTTTAATATCTTGACCGATCTATGAAGACCATATTTTGGTTCCCTCAAGCAATAATTCTTGGATACGCCACAAGCTATTAGGCTTTTGGCTTAATTCTATTATAAGACGATTTTTCCATCCAAACATGTTAAATTTCAGGAACTAAAATGAAACTATCCCAAAATTTAAAGGACAAAAGTGTAATATAATCTTTATTTTTCCTCAGATTTTCCTTTTCTTCCTTTTTATTTATTTATTTTAATTTTTTTGCTATAAAAAATCAAATGAGAACTGAGTTTCAAAATACGTACTACGATTAACATAGAAGAAATGTCTTTATTTGAGAATGTAGATGCTGAAGTATAGATTCCATAAGGTTAACAACAAGAAAGTAGCTAAGGTATACAAAGTCTTGATTTTCTAGAAGGTGAATGGGGGACAAGCTAGAGGGCTTCATCATGTGCTGGTATTTTGTCTTCCGCAAGTCAATCAAGATTTTTTTTTTTTTTTTTAGGTAGAAAAGGGAAAGTCATATTTAATTATAACAGAGTTTATACAGTCACAGCTATATTCGGCCTCAAGGGACATATTTTGCTAATCCGTAGGCCTGCCATATCCCTTACAAAACAGTGATATACAAAATTGGGACTGGGCAGGGTCGTAGATGTTCAAAAGTTGCTGCTGGCAGTTTCCCTATTTCGCTAAAGCATCTGCGCATTTATTGGCTTCACAGTAGGCATGGGAGATGGTGCACCTGGACCTCCCATGCCCGCTCCATAAGACTCCTGCAATCACAGATTAAAGGAAATACATTAGTAGGGAAATTATCAGTTGTAGCAGTTAACCAGGATAGCATTATCACAGAATCAATCTCTATTTGGATAAATTTGAAACCCAAATCCCACGCCAGCATGAGACCCTGACGAACTGCTCCCAGTTTGGCCATATTGTTAGTAGTAATACCTGTACTTAAAGAAAATCTTGATATCCATAAACCTGAGATATCTCGTAGCAAATCCCCCAGCCCTACCTGGGTTGTCTAAAGCACTACCATCTGTGTTTGGCTTTATGAATGGTTCAGTTGGGGTGATCCACTTGATAATTTGAGGAATACTGTTCCTAACTAGTTTAGCAGGGCTAGCTAAGTAAAAGAATTCGATTGCTACTTGAATAGTTTTGTGGACAATTCTATGCTGGGAGCTAGACTGGTTTTTAAAAATACACTCATTTCTAGCTAACCATAAATGCCAACATAAGAATGGAAAGTATATATTCCAAGGAAGTTGCTAGTGCAAGATAGCTCGGGGAATGACCCTAGACGTCCTTGGCCCAAGGGCAATCTCTTAATATATGTATCGCGGTTTCAGGAGAGTTACATCTTGGACATCTATCATTCACATTTGGGCGAAAGAAGGAAAATATGGGTTTTTTTTGTGACAGTGGAGTTTCCAGATCCAATTCCACAATTGTTTATTTGTAGGGACCTTGGCTTGTTGGTATAAATATTTTGAGGCCGAACTAACTGAGCAAATGCCGTTGTTGTGAGTCCACACAAAGGAATCAGGTATCCTAGTAAGTTGCACCACAGGGATACCTTTAATAAGTTGCTCGAGTTGCATGGGGAGGGGAACTTGAAGGAAATCTAATGTCCAAGCATGATTGTTTCGCAAAGAGCACACTAATCATTGCTCTTCATTTGGCACTAGTGGCCTTGCAATGCGACTACGAAGTGTGTTGCCAAGGATCAAATGATCCTTTCACACCCAAATAGTTTGATCGTCTCCTAAGATCCATTTCATCCCTTGCCATAACCATTGTATTCCTTCATGTAGGGCTTTCCAAATGTGGGACCCATGAGGAGTCCTAATATTTTCAAAGAGGTTCATATGGGGAAAATATTTGGCTTTTAAAACTTGTGCCCATAACATATTTGGCTGCTATTGAAGTCTCCAGGCTTGGTACATAAGAATAGCCATATTCATGTGGGAAATTGTTTTTAAACCCATCCCTTCGGCTTTCTTTGGGGACATGATAGTGTCCTAGCTAATAGTATGACAACTTTTATGTTGTGTCATGTCTCACCATAAGAATTGGCAATTAATTTTATCTAAATTCCGACTTACTTTCTGCAGGAGCAGCGTTGTTTGCATGGCATAGAGGGGAATGGAAGCCACCGAGGATTTGATCAATGTGACACAACTAGCCACAGACAGATATTTAGCTTGCCAACCTTCAATTTTCTTTTGGATTTTATCGACAAGATATTGATATGTGTTGGCCATACGGCGTGTGGAAAAAATAGGGGTTCCTAAATAGGTTCCTATTTGCGTCATGGTTGTTATATCGAATATTCTTGGAATTAGATCCTTTGTTCTTCGAGTGGTATTAGGTGAGAACCAAATATGAGATTTATGAGGACTAATAATTTGGCCTGAGCATTGGCAAAATTTCTGTAAAATGTTTCTAAGGTTCTGGCATACTGTTAACTTGGCTTTGGTGAAGAGAAATATATCGTTTGCAAAGAATAAATGTGATATTCGAATTTGCCCTTTGAACACATTGGGGTGGATCGTATTGTCCCTTATCGCCTCTTCTAGCAAAATGGAGAGGCATTCTAAACACAAAATAAAGAGATATGGGGATAATGGGGATAATGGATCTCCTTGACACATTCCCCTACTAGGGATCACTTCCGGAAGTGGAGATCCATTCCATTGAATAGAATATCCAGTAGAGGAGATCATGTTCATAATAAGTGTAATTAAAGTTGGCGGGACTTGGAAGAACTCAAGCAATTCTTGGATAAATGACCATTCTAGTCAATGATAGTCTTTATCTAGATCTAGTTTTAAAGCTACGTAATCCCTCTTTCCACCCCAATGGACCAACGTACGAATAATCTCCTGAACCAAAATAATATTGTCACTAGTCCTGCGAACCTTGACAAACCCTGCCTGACAAGGATTAATAATATCTGCAATATAGGGTTTGAGTCTTTGAAGGATAATTTTAGAGACCAATTTATATAGAGTATTGCATAAACTAATCGGCCGAAATCGTGTGATCATCTCCGGGCCCTTCTATCCACCTCTATGGACCAACGTAAGAATAATCTCCTAAACCAAAATAATATTGTCACTAGTCCTGCGACTCGTGACAAACCTTGGCTAACAAGGATTAATAATATCTGCAATATAGGGTTTGATTCTTTGAAGGATAATTTTAGAGACCAATTTATGTAGAGTATTGCATAAACTAATTGGCCAAAATTGTGTGATCATCTCTGGGTGGGACACCTTCAGGATAAGTGTGAGATTAGTGAGACCCCAATCTATTGGGCTCATCATATTTTCAAAAATATCTTGAATGACCTAAATCACACTCGGGCCTACTATATGCCAAATGTTTTGGAAAAAAACTGCATGATAGCCATCCAGCCGAGGGGCCTTCAAGGAGGAAGAGAGAACATGCTCCTAGCTATCTCCTCAGGTTGGGGAATGCTAGAGAGCCATTGGTAGTGTACTAAAAAATGACTATTTGGACTATGGTGCTGACCTAAAGAGGCCCTAGACCTATGATGAGACAAGGTGGATGTAATCAACGTTTTAAACGCGTCTCGAATATGTAGAGTTAACTCTTCCCCTGACATCCATAACCCAGTCCCATCTTTAAGGGTTATAATATGGGATTGGCTTCGATGCTGTAATGTTTTTAGGTGAAAGAATTTTGTATTAGCATCACCATAATTTAACCACAAGATTCTAGATTTAAGTTGCCAAAAAAAATACACCTGGTGAAAGGTATCATTGTATTCATGGATAAGTTGTTGTTCTAAAAGATATAAAAAGACAAATGGTTTGCGTGATAAAGCCACCTGGATACCCCGAAGCCTGGTTAAAAGCTGGTTCTTTCGCTGAAACAAATTCCCAAAGATATTTTTATTCCAATCTATAATGTTAAATGTTAAAAAATTTAGGCGTTGTGGAAACCTAGATAAGGAGGAGGACGAGGAGGAAATGAGAGCTTCCGAGGAAGTCCAACTTTCTTTCACAAAGTGTGAGAAGGAGGGGTCCATGAGCCACATTTGCTAGAATTAAAAATGCTTAGGCGATTTACATTCCGAAGGGTTGGTATCCAGTAATATGGGGTAGTAATCAGATTTAGTACGAGGAAGATGATGAATTTTTGTTCTGGGAAACTGAATTTTCCATTTCGCATTACCTAAACCTCTATCTAAACGTTCTTTTATATTACAATACCAATTCGAGTTCTTATTTGTCCATGTAAATCGGGGTTTGTGAAAACCTAAATCCATTAGACCATATTGGTCAATACAATCTCTAAAAGTGGAAATCCTATTTCCATTTAAAGGCAAACCTCCCAGTTTTTCATCCTTAGCGAGCATTTCATTAAAATCGCCTAATAGAACCCAAGACAAATTAACCGATGGAGCTAAATTTTTTAAATATTCCCATAACAATTTCCCATTATTAAAATTAGGAGAAGCATAAATAGCGGTGAGAAGAAAATTATGGGATTGAGAAGGTACCTTAACCAATGCATTTATGCTGTACTCACTAGTGGTGGGCATTTCCATTTTGAGGATGCGACCCTCATTCCACAACATCCATATACCTCCCAAAAAACCTATAGAATTAACCCTTTGAGAATGGGAGTACGGTAGGGTATCAATGACTGCCTGTGCCTCATCTTCAGCAATGCGGGCTCAACGATAACCAGAATTTGGGGATGATGTCGATGATACAGCTCATAAGCGTGGTTAAAAAAAGCTACATTTCCTGTGCCCTGGTAGTTCCATGCTACCAACTTCATGGAGGAAGAGTTGGGGTTGAGATAATCATTGGGGACCCCCAGGGTCCTCGAAGTCCTCACTGTGGACCGAGTAATGCATTGATGCCTCGTTGTCATGGTCTTGATCCTGTACATTGGTTCTAGCTCTCCTAGCCTTGCCCAGTACATGGCAGACATGATTAATGGTAGGCTTGGGTTGGAGAACATGATGATGTATAACTTTGGTTCCTCCTCCCTCAGTGCGATGTTTACTTTGCTTAAGTCCAAAAAGCAAAAAAAGGCTTCAGGCAAATGCTCCGGTGACATCACACTATCGAAGCTCTCCTGGATATTCCTTTGTCTAATTGGTGGTGCTTGATAAGGATGCATTGTGCGCTAAACTCAGACATGCACCCTGGTTTGCCTTCAAGGTTGAGTTTGAGACGGTGGTTCGAGGCTGAGTGGCAGACTGGGGGTGTGGGTCATCTAATTCCATGCTATCGCAGCCTGTGGATGCACTGGGATTGTCACATAGCTCACGTTCTCATTGTTGGTATTCTCTATTAACAGGCGGCTCCACAATTGCTCGAGGTTCTCCATAAGGAAGGATTAGTCGTGGGGAGGTGAGAGTTGCATGTGCATAGGATTGTGAGGTGGGTGAGACGGGCTCCTTAGGAGTGATAGTTTGAAGTAGAGGTCCATGTATGTAGGTGTGGGGGTCGTGGAATCTTGGTTGGATGAGGGTGTCATGAGCTTCGATGAATAGGCTCTATTTTTGAATGGGTAAAACAGGGCAACTTTTATCCTTCACGATTTCACTCAGTGAGGGTGGACATGGACTAACCGTGCTAGTTTGGGGACAGTTGGGCTTGCATGAGGTTTGCATGTGTTAACGTGTATAGTGTTGTGGGCTTTAGGTCTAATTAGATTACTTGTATAGCACATATTCTTGTACTACACTCTTACTTGTACTACACACATATGCCTCCTATATAAAGGCATTCATGTATATTCTTTCACTATGAAATAAAATACTATTGATTTCAGTATTTCTAACATGGTATCAGAGCCACTGCTCTGATCTTTTCTTAGCAGTCTTCTCTTTATTGCTGTTACTCCATTCTCAACATCGCTTCTGCCGTCACAACAACCGCCGTAGCTTCTTGCCATTGAACCTCTGACGTCTTCCAGCCATTGTCTTTGGGTTTCGGACTAGCAACCGCCGCCGTTGAGGAGTCCCACACTACAAAGACTACTACACGTGTCATCACTGTTGCAAATATTGCTCTGATTACATTTCTGTAGGTACCACTGAGATCGTCTTGCGTCGATCTACATGCTGGTGGAAGCCTTGTAGCCATCGGACATCTCACGCACCCTCATGCGCCTCCAAAGTTTTTGCATCGAAGCTCAAACACCACATGCACCCCACACGCCGTCATCAGCTCCAGGCTTACATTAACATCCAGACATCTGCTGATGTCAGCACCACATCATCTTCGCTGACCGTTGACTTTGACCAAGTCGTTGACTTTGACTGTTGACTTTTTTTCCAGGGGTTGACTTTTACAGTCCAAGTTTTCCTTACCCAGTTTTTCGCATAGATTTCATTTTTGTAGTTTGTTTTTGCATATTGTGTCTCTAAATGGATAAAAATGATATTTTTCTTCCTCGCCGCATCAATACTATATTGGAGAGGAATAAGAATGACTTATCTCGGTCTCAAGCTATGTGTAGTTTTCTTAAAGGTCGCATACTTTGGCAATATTGTACTGGTGCAATCACTATTCCTATCAAGGGGGCAAGTGAAGAAGATACTACCTTCCTCAGTTGCATGATTGAATGGGATAGTCACAACCACAGGATCCTCAAATGGATTCAGAACACTTCCATTTCCTCCATCTCCAATCTGTTAGGCAGCTTTGATGATGCAAAATCAGCATAAGATATGTTGGCCAAAAGATACTCCACTACTCACGGATCCATGAAATATAAGTTAGTGGTTGAATTGCATCAACTCAGGCAAGAACTAGGGCAATCTGTCAATGACTACTATGATTAGCTTCGCTTCATTTGGGACTAAATTAACCTTTTTGATCCAAATTGGGCATGCTCAAAGGATGCTCAGCAATACGCTATCGTTAGAGATGAATTTCGTCTCTATGAATTCCTGATGTCACTTCAAAAGGACTTTGAGCCCATCTGAGGTCAGTTTCTTAATCGCAACCCTCCACCCTCTCTTGATACTGTTGTAAATGAGTTGGTTAGAGAAGAAGCTCGTCTTGCAACCCATCAAGCCCAGAATAAGCTTAATGTTTTGGTTATTACTCATTCTGCTCCACCCATAGAGCAACCTCAGCAATCAGGTGATTCCTCTGGCTCTAGCAATCGTCGCAAGCAGACCAACAAAAAGTTCTACAACTATTGCAAGCATCCTGGCCATACTATTGAGACTTGTTACCGTTGCAACAAATTTACTGCTGCTATTGCTAATACTGAGCCTACTCTGCCGATGCCTTCCCTTTCAGCTAAGTCCTAGTCTTCTAGATCTACTATCAACCTCTCCCCCATTGAACTATAGGACATCATAACTCAGGCTGTTAGTATGGCTGGTAATGCATCTTTCCACTGCTCTCTCAATTTTACCTAGTAAGTCTCAAACTTGGCTTTTTGATTCTGCCTGTCGCAATCACATGACACCTTACTCATCCTTATTCTCCAAACTTGACCCTGCACCACATCATCTTAATATTCATATAGTTGATGGTTCCACCATGCATGGGAATAGTCTAGGTTTTGTTTCGACCTCTAACATCTCTGTTCCTGGGGTCTTCCATGTACCTAACCTATCCTATAATTTGTGCTCTGTGAGACAATTAGCTGAACTAGGATATCATCTTATTTTTTACTATTTTTGGTGTACTGTGCAGGATCCGAGGACGGGGTAAGAGCTTGGGACCAGTCTTAGAGTTGGGCATATGTTTCCATGGACAATCTTCATCTTCCACTTGTTGTTCTTGTTTCTGTTGTTACTGCAGTTGTTGCGGTTTCTTCCTTACCTTCTCTCGCACTTTGGCATTCTCGTCTTGGTCATGCACCCTCTTCTTAGGTACAACAGTTAGCTTCTAAAGGTCAGTTAGGTTCTATGTCCAAAGACAATTTTGATTGTACTTCATGCCAATTAGGAAAACAGCCAGCTTTGCCTTTCAATAATAGTAAATCTATCTCTAATATTATTTTTGAGTTAATACATTCTAATGTTTGGGGACCTTCTCCTGTTGCCAGTATTGGTGGATCTCGATATTTTGTTGTTTTTATTGATGATTATTCTCATTATAGTTGGATCTTTCTTATGAAATCTCGTTCTGAAATTTTACCAATATACAGTAACTTTGCAAAAATGGTTGAAACACAATTCTCCAAATGTATCAAAACTTTTCTATTTGATAATTCTCTTGAATACACTCAGTATGCTTTTTAAGCTCTGTTACATTCCTATGGTACTGTACATCATCTAACTTGTCCAGGTACCTCTCAGTAAAATGGTTGAGCCGAACGAAAATTTCGTCATATTCTTGACACTATTTGTGCTCTTCTTCCTTCTGCCAAAGTTCCTGCCCCATTTTGGGGTGCAGTTACTCTTCATGTTCTTCATGTTATTAATCGCATTCCAAGCACTGTCATCCGTAATCAAACTCCGTATGAGCGCCTTTTTGGGTCACCCCCTGACTATCATCACCTTCGCTCCTTCGGATCTATTTGTTTCGTTCTTCTTCAGCCTCATGAGCACAACAAACTTAAGCCTCGATCTAGACTTTATTATTTCCTTGGTTATGGCGAAACTCAAAAGGGGTATCGGTGTTATGATCTTGTCTCTCATCATCTTCGTGTTTCCCGTAATGTTGTCCTTTGGTAACACCGCTTGTTTGTTAAACTCTCTCACTTTCATTCTTCCTTCACTACCTCATCTGTTTTAGAAATCTTTCCAGATGAGTCTCATGTTCCTTCTACAAATACTCTTGATCCTCCTTTGGACTTCTCTATCCAACCACCAAATATTTTTGATGCTTCTCCTGGACAGGTCGAAGATGAACAGGTTGATGACGAGCTACCCCACCTTGAGCCTAGGTCCCCTGCTTTTGCTCTGTCTGAAGATCCTCCACAAGACATTTCACCTCGTCACTCAACCCGAGTAAGATCCATTCCTGCATATTTACTTGACTATCATTGTTACACTACCCTTGCTACACTCCACGAGCCTCACACTTATTGTAAGGCCTCCACTGACCCTTTATGGCAGATTGCAATGAAAGAGAAACTTGATGCATTAACCAAAAACCATACTTGGGATCTGGTTACTCTCCTTCCTAGACAGTCTGTGGTTAGTTGTAAATGGATCTACAAGATCAAGACTTGCTCTGATGGGTCCATTGAGTGCTATAAGGCTCATCTTGTTGCAAAAGGTTTTACATAGGAGTATGAGATTGATTATGAAGAGACCTTTGCTCCAGTTGCTCATATCTCATCTGTTCGTGCCCTCTTAGCTGTTGCCACTGGCAGTAAATGGGATCTTTTTCAAATGGATGTTAAAAATGCCTTCCTTAATGGGGGTTTGAGTGAAGAAGTTTATATGCAACCTCTTCCTGTTCTCTCTATTAAATCAAACAAGGTTTGTCGTTATCAACGTGCACTTTATGGCCTTAAACGAGCTCCACGAGCTTGGTTTGCCAAGTTCATCTCCACCATTATTCGCTTAGGTTACACTGCCAGTCCTTATGATTTTGCCTTATTTCTTCGTCGGACTAATAAAGACACCATTTTGGTTCTCCTATATGTGGATGATATGATCATAACTTGTGACGACCTCAGTGGCATTCAAGAACTCAAGGATTTTCTCAGTTAGTAGTTTGAGATGAAAGATCTTGGACATCTTAGCTATTTCTTGGGTCTTGAAATCACCCATTCCACATATGGTCTTTATATTACTCAAGCCAAGTATGCTTTTGAGCTTTTGTCTTGAGCTAGACTCACTGACAACAAGACTGTTGACACTCCAGTTGAACTTAATGCGCATTTGACACCCTCGGAGGGGAAACTATTGTCTAATCCCTCTCTTTATAGATGATTGGTTGGCAACCTAGTTTATCTCACAGTTACTCGTCTAGACATTTCCTATGTTGTTCATCATGTGAGCCAGTATCTATCTACTCCACGATTGACTCACTATGCTGCTGTTCTGCGCATTCTTCGATACTTGAAAGGCACTCTCTTCCATGACCTTTTTTACTGAGCTCAGTCTCCTCTTGTACTCTGTGCATTCTCTGATGTTGATTGGATAGGAGATCTCACTGATCGCAGGTCCACTACTGATTATTACTTTCTCCTTGGTTCTTCTTTGATTTCTTGACGAAGTAAGAAACAAACCTTTATGGCCCGCTCCAGTACTGAAGCAGAATATCGTGCTCTTACTTATACCACATCTAAGCTCCTTTGGCTACGATGGCTTCTTAAGGACTTAGGTGTGTCCACATCCTCTGCTACTCTTCTTTATTGTGACAACTAGAGTGCCATTCATATTGCTCACAATGATGTCTTCCATGAATAGACTAAACACATCAAGATTGATTGTCATTTTATCCATTATTATCTTGTCCATGGTGTTCTCAAGCTCTTCTCAATCTCTTCTAAAGATCAACTTACAGAGATATCTTCACCAAGTCACATCCTAAGGGACGCTTTCGTGATTTGGTTGACAACCTCAAGTTGGTCTCACATCGACCTTGAGTTTGAGGAGGGCTATTAACGTGTATAGTATTGTGGGCTTTAGGCCCAACTAGATTACTTGTATAACACATTCTTGTACTACACTCTTATTTGTTCTACACACATATGCTTTCTATATAAACGCACTCATGTATATTCTTTCACTATGAAATACAATACTATTGATTTCAGTATTTCTAACATGGTATCAGAGCCATTACTCTGACCTTTGCTTAGCAGTCTTCTCTTTATTGGTGTTACTCTATTCTCAACATCGGCATATCATTGCTCAAGACTATGGACTTCGAACAAGTAGCTTCTTTACGCCCATCCTACCACAATGAAAGCATAGCATTCGCACATTTTCATACACTATATCTTGCCAAAATGTCCCGATTCTAAGATGCATAGGAAGGGGCTTGATAGTGTCTAGTTGAACACATAACCGAGCAAACCTCCCTCGGATGGCTATGTTAGTGATTGCATCTATCTTAAAGAGTTTCCCTAATTTATTTCCCACTTGTTTTAAAAAAATCTTGATGATGATACTCAATGGGCAATTGTTCCAATCTTATCTAGACAACCTATGGGCGCAAGGGAAGGGAAATTAAAATGGAGTCGCCACCTAGTTATATGGTTTAGGAACCATGAATATAGATTTCTTTTGAGGAAGGACTTTTGATCTTACTACTAGAGTTTGGGTTCGAAGTTTAGGTACGT
Source organism: Quercus suber (assembly GCF_002906115.3). Lineage (NCBI taxonomy): Eukaryota > Viridiplantae > Streptophyta > Magnoliopsida > Fagales > Fagaceae > Quercus > Quercus suber. Next base: position 58,894 of record NW_027069645.1, on the reverse strand, counting down.
TCTTGGGAAGGTGTTAGGCACTTAAGATCGTCCAACCTTAAGGTTGGCCTCCCATCATTGTGTCTTATATCTTAGCCCTATTAAAAACCATTTAAATGTTACCTTTAAATTCTATTGTATGATGCTATATATGATATTATGTATGGCGTTATGTATGACATGATGTATGACTTAATATTGAAATTAATAAAGTTGTTTTATTATCATCTGAAATAATGGTAACATGAATATTCGAACATTATCATATAGCCCAAGAGATGCATAGTATGTGATTTATGTGAAAAATCATAGAAGATATAAATCACAAGTTTTTTGTAAACTCAGAATTTAGTTTGTAGTCAGTGATGAAATTGGACGTTTCATCTGCAAAGACTATAACATATTAACTAAGATGATTTGTCTTGATCATGGAAGTGGTGACTTCTAGTTGATATGTTGATATGTTTTAAGAGTTAAGACATATTGAACTAGACCGCTGTGAGATTTATTATTCTCCTAAAGACTGTCAATTGAATAATAAATCTCACGACTTATATTTACATGAACTCTTAATCCTGAGAGAATAATGAACTTGATCATGAAGTGTAGGTTTCTTTGATATATCAGGAGTGAGATCTAAAGTAACGGTCAAAACCTCAGTATGTTGGGCAGCCACATTTAGTGTTGATGGAACATATATTCTCAAGACGGAATTCATAGTCTCTTAACGGAGATACAAAATATTCCCTTGAGATAAGTTTAATGGGTTTGTTATTCAGAGAGTTAGGCCTAACCACTTTAGTAAGACGAAAGTATATATTTATGAAATTGGATTTCATAAATATATGGTGAATAACTTAAAAGGATTAAACCAGGTACTCAAGGATTAAGATGTAGTAATTCACAAAGTGGCAGTCTTCATTCATGACTTTCTGTTACTACGAATATTTTATGAAGGGATTGCATGTACAATAAAGTCTTGGGATATAATTTATTAATAAGGCCTAGAGTGCAATTATATTTATATAGTGGTATTAAATATAATTAATGGTAACTTTGGACTTGTCAAGAGTTGACAGAAAAGCCCAAGGCCCATTGGAGCTAGAGTCTTATTTGTTCCCTTTTGGTCTCACTCCAAGCCACATACTAAAGCCCAATTGAATAGGCCCAAAAGGCTAGCCCAATTAGATAATCAGTTATTAAAAGAGACATACAGAATTTGAGAAAGAGATATCAAAAGTTTTGTATGTGAGAGTAAGACACCTTTTCATTCTCTTTAGAAACACACATATATAACTAATTAAGAGACCACACTTCTTGGGCATCAAGTGGAATTGGAGTGAAGATTGAAAGTGTTCTCAAGAACTTCTGATCTTTGTTTTGAATTTCACCCCATTAAGGTACACTTTCTTATTCTTGAATTCTGAAACTTACATAGTGTATGTTATCAATTGCGAATGAAGTAGATCCGTTAATTTTCTACTGCGTACACTAATATTTCAATCATTAAATACTTGTATTCTAGACTCACACGCACTTCCCATTCTTGTGTTGCTCTCCCCCTTTTTGGCACGAACAGCTAAAGATTGTCCTCCAGCTTTTGTTGAATAGCATCTAGCTGTGTCTCAATGGTTGTGAGATGCATCTGAACATGGTTTTTGGTGGAGTAAAGAACCTTTTCAAATTCAGAAATACGCTGATACAGATCCTCAATCAAAGTGCTCATCCTGTCAGTTTGAGAGCTAGGATGTACAGGCTAAGTGCTAGTTGTTTGCAATTCAGGAGTGTAAGGAGATGCAGACTCAGTATGCATAGGTGTAGTCTAAGTGGCTGAGCCATGACCGTAAGAGGTAGCATGATGGAAAGATTCACTCTTAGGTAACATGCACCTAGCAAACAATATGGCATCTTTAACCCTAAACACATACTTGTCCATCTATCGAAACAAAAGAGAGCCAAACATGTAAAAGAAAACCCTAGCATTCATCTAAAACAAAACAACAACTTAAACATGGCAGCAAGCATATCATCAAACAAAACATATAAAAAAAAAATTAACATATTAGAAACCCTAATCATACATCTAAAAACTCTAACACAAATGCATGAACATTGCTAATGCATGACTTACCCTTTTCTTACCTTTCAGCAACACAACACCTATGGCATCAATGCATGAACATGTGAATGAATGGCATTAAAACTAAGAAAACCCTAACCTAAACCCTAATCTAAGCATGTAATATCAACCAACATGTTAAAAAGGTAAGAAAACATTTTTATGGGGGTTAAAAACATGTGAAAAAGAGATTATGCAGACGAACATATGAAGCAGAGCAAAACAAACAAAGAATTAGGGTTTTTTGGGTAACGGCATCACACACGTTAGAACAGGTTTATGTATGCACGAGTTCAGCTTGTGTGCGCAGGCTAGATCATGCATACGTAGTTCCTTACCCAGAAACCTTAATCAACATAAAAACAGAGCAAAAACCAAAAACGTAAAATCTATCAACCTATCATGCTTGAAAACGGAAAGAAAACCTAAAACTAACCTAAATAAACAAATGTAAACATAAACTAAGCAAACGAAACAGATTAAAACAAAGATTAAGGCAGAAAAGAAAAAGAAAAGTTTTTAAAACATACCTTAAAGTAAAAGCTCCTAGGCTTGATTTTTGACCATTTCCCTCGGTTAAATCTATCACAATTCAATGAAATAGTGATTAGTAATCTTAAACTCAAAGGATTTGGACCAGAAAAAGTCTCAATCAAATAAAAAGAGACTTTAGGGTGTTTTGTGAAAAACTCCCTTTTGATTCACTTTTTTCTAGTGAATCTTAGGTTTTTCGGTTGGGATTTCTATGTGTTTTGAAAATGTACCCTGTAAGGCTTTTTATAGTGGAAAAAATGGAGCTTGGAATGGCTCCCAGACGATGTAGGATTCATTCCAAACCTCAGCCTTTATTGCAGAAAACTTGTCTTTCTTATGCTTTTGAAACTCTAACTGCGTACGCATACTTTAGCTGGAATACGTAGGCTGCAATTCACATACGTAGGCCAAGAGCCACTTTGGTCATTTTATTTCCATAAATAGATTTTTGCTTTTTCAAAAGGTTATATTTTCCATTTTAACACTCCTCAAGTCAACTTAATATCTGATTGAGCTCTAAACTGGCCTTGGGCCTTAGAGTTCGAGCATCATTGGAGAACGGGGGCCCAAGTCGTAAGGGTTACAAAACGTGGTGTCTACACAGCCGAAGTCATAATTTTGGCTGTATTGGGATGGAAATCCGCCTCCCATGCTTGGCCATGGAGGTATTGTTCTCCCACAAACCACGGACCATCCATGAGCGCATGATGATAATCCTTAAGGGCATCAAATTTCATAATAAAGTATCCATATCTGATATCAATTAAATGCATGTTACCTGTTGGGCACCATATACCGAACTTAGTTTGCAGAGTTCGATATTCGAGTTGTTTACCCATAAGCTTAAGGATAATGCTAGTTTGCCACGGTCCTGACATTTTTTGCTTCAGTTCTGCAGACACATGTATTTCCCACTCCGCTTCGTTCACTTGGTCCTCTTCCCTGGGCTGCACCTCATCCTTCCTTGTCCTATTGGTCATCTCAGTTTCAGTCTCTACCTCTTCTTGCACTTCTGTTTCTGCTTCATCAGGCTCCGGCTCTTGCATAAGAGCATCCAAAGTAGCTTCAGCATAGGATTTTTTTCTCGAGTCATCCCTCAGATAGGTATTCACTGGGTCATCGGTCTCCTGGGGTTTGTTGCTCATGTTGAGAGCGTTTCCAATCAAGACTTGTTTTTGATAATGTCATATGAATTCTTGCACTCTTTTCACATTTATATAATACTTACCCTTATAAATAGTATGTACTAATTTTTGTATATATGCATTATGGTTACCACTAGAGCTTCTTCTATTGCCTCTTATAACATGTTATCAATAAAAACTTGTCAATCTAACTGTTTTGGAAATATTATATTGTAACATAACTGAGTAAGGAATTCTATCATGCTTTATAAAAAAAAATGTTTATTTTGCAATATTTTAAAAATAAATGGTTTGAAAATTAATTTCTATCCACAAAATAATTTTTAAAACAAAAATTATACTTCATAAAGAATTAGGCTTTAAATTTGTGCCAAATAGACAATTGAGCTACAAAGCTCGTGACCTAATTCTCTTATAAAATGGTCTTTCATCCAAACCTATTATAGGTGAGTGAAATTTAAGGGTCCATTTGGTTGGAAGAGTGAAAATGTAAGAGGAAAGAAAATGGAGAGAGGATAGAAAAGTGGGAGAATAGAAAATATTTAGTTTTCTCTTATTTGTATTTGGTTGGGAGAATGGAAAAGTGGAGAAATGAAAAATGTATTTGTATGGTTGAGAATAAAAATGAGAGGATAGAAAAGTGAAGTTGGTATAAATTTACATTAATACCCATTAAATAAAATAAAGAAGCAACACATTTGTTTAGCAAAAAAATTGTGCAAGTGCAAACAAAAAATTAACAAATTTTTTTAGCAAAAATAATTGTGTATGTGCAATTGGACAAAAAAAGAGAGCAACTGGATGAAAAAAAAAAAAAAACACAATTGGGTGTGGACGAAGCCCATGTATAAGTGCACATAGTCATTTTTGTTAGCCTAGGTGTACAAAAACCCTCTACCCAATTTTCTCCTATTTTGGGGAGAAAACACCTGCGTCCCACCATCTCTTTTACCTCTTCCCCTCCCAACTAAACACCCTATAAAAAAAATTTCTCTTCTTATTTTTTCTCATTTTTTTTTTCTATCCTCTCTAAAATCTACTTTACCAAACACAACCTAAGAGAAATGGAACTGCAATAAGGACTTTAAGAGGAACCAAATAGTGATGATTTCCTGCAAACATAGCAAACACCAAAGAGAAAACTACTCAGTTCCTCCAGGACTAATCTGAGGGTTAGCCAAGAAGTCTCTGATTATTTAATTTTTTTTTTAATTTTTTTTTTTGTGTGTGTGTGTGTTTTGTGAGAAGCCCGTTACTAAGTCAGTAAACCAATGTGAAATGAACCATGAAAAGTCTAAAATCAAAGAAGCAAAATCAAGTCCATGACTTAGTACGAGAGCGTGACAAAGTATGAGAGCTTTGTGAGAGTTTTATGTCCGTATGTCCAATGAAAGAAGTAATAGATGAATCTTTATATATATATATATATATATAAGCTTTTAATGAGCGGAGTAGATTTGACAAAACATGATTTTTTTTTTTATTTTTTTGAGAAGAGACAAAACATGAATTGATAACTGGACGTGCCCCCACACCTATTTACCCAACTTCATTAACATGTTATAAAATGTTCTTTCCGTCCAAACCAAATAAATGAGCTAAGTTGCCTACACAACTAACTTAGAAAAGATGTCTCTATTTGGGAAAGTAGAGGCTGAAGTCTCCCTCGGCTACTCTCTTGCTATTAACCTCGTGAAACCTATTCAGCAAATAGGTTTCACGAGGTTAATAGCAAGAGAGTAGCTGAGGGTATGCATGGAAAAACGGGTCAAATTTTTTTGACCCGACCCGAAAAATACCTAACCCGAACCTAAGTTTTTTGGACCGAAGCAAAAATAGGTTGACCCCTGTTTTTTGCGGGTCAACCCGACCCAACCCACGACCCGACCCGAATCCGAATTTTTTTTAAAACTTTTGTTTTTTGGGTAAAAAAATAAAAATAAAATTAAGACAACATTGGTTTAATTGTTTGTTTTGAGCATTAAGGAAACAATTGAGACATTTACACAACTGCATGCAAATTAATTGAAAGATGAATGGTTGAGCATTCTGTAATGAGTAAAGTTTTTAGATATCAAATAGCAAAGTACATGCCAAGATAATCTGGTTATAGTACAATTAAAAACATATATTTAAAATTGTAGACATGTGTTTGAAACATTCATAAGTGTGAAAATAGTGAAGCCAAAGTATCAAATTAACATAAATTATGAATGCTTAGACTTATTTTTTAACAATTTATGTCCAAAATAAACAGCTTTTCAAAATAAATTATGATATTTCCTAGAGTGTATGTTGCTTAACAATGATATGATATTCATAAAAGAGACAATGTATAAATAAGTAAACAATCAAACTTTAATGTATATCTCAAATTGAAATAGTGTGCCAACCACAATTGACAATAGATTATAAAATTAATTTTCAAGATTGTAAATTTCTTATATGATTTTATTTTTTGTCAAATGAATTATCTAATAAGTCATTTGTAATTTTATTTTATATTTTGGGATGTTGATATTGTGTAGAAATAAAACTTGCGTATTTGTTTTACTTATCTTTGTGTTATTTTGTTTTAGATAGCAATGTTAGGATTTGTATAATTTTAAAATTATTGAGTAAGTATTAATAAGTGTAGTTCATTCTTGATATAAGTGGTGAATTCAAAGTAATGCATTTTACATCAACTAATTTGTTGCATGACTTTCCAAGTGGCAAATACATGTTGTTTTCTTTAAAAAAAAAAATTCATGTGAAAAATATGGGTCAACCCGACCTGACCCGCAACCCAATTGACCCGAACCCATTTTTAACCCACTTAAAATGACCCGTTTTGACTCGCAACCTGATTGACCCGACCCGACCCGCCCGTTTTGCCATGTCTAGCTGAGGGTACCGAAACTTAGCCCTAACTTTATACAGAGTGTTGATTTACTTGAAGGTGAATGGGGACAAGAGGGCTCTGTCATGTGCTGGTATTTTTTCTTCAGTAAGTCAATCAAGATTTGTTGTTGATCATGTCTTATGAATCCTTGAAATCTTTTCACATTTTATACCATACTTGCCCTTACAAATGCTTATAGCCCCATCAACTATGTATGTCTTTGATTTGTTGATAAATTTTTGTTGATAACTTGGTGGGAAAAAAATGGAATTGTATTGTGCTGATGGGTGAGCCAATGTTTTTTCATATTTTTTTTTAAGACTAAATTGGAAAAAAATTCATAAAAGGAAGGTTTTATATATTTTTTTTTGGCAAATTACACCCCCCTCCCTTGAGATTTGGGGAAATGACATTCACCCCCAAACTTGAAAGGAAAAAAAATACTCCCCTCCCTTGAGATTTGAAAAAAATAACACTCCCCCTTTCTGTTAATATTAGTAACGAAATATTTCAACTTTTTAAAAGATTCTCTTTACCAAAGTTTAACCATGGTTAGTAAAAAGAGCATTCGCATAAAATAAAAAATGAAAAGAGCATATTATAAAACATGTTGCTTAAGCAGATTTTTTAGTCTCTTCTAGCCCCTTTCCAATTGATATTGTTAAAGTTTGATGATCCTTTTAGATTTTTTAATCGCACCTCTCACCAATACTTTGGATCAATATAGTGACTTTGGACAAGCATATCCTATAGCCAATAAATTTGAGAAAAATCACAATAGCAAATTGACTTAAATCAGAGTTGTCAACATTACACACCAAAAAAAAAAAAAAAAAAAAATCACAATAGCAAATTGACTTAAATCAGAGTTGTCAACATTACACACCAAAAAAAAAAAAAAAAAAAAAGGTTCCAAAACAAGTTTGCACTCCACTTGCAAACACAAAAACTGTCAAAGTTTCAAACAATCACTAGTAATTTTTGCACTCCTACAAAGTCGGTTTTCAAAACTTGTCTTCCTTTTCTTCCTTGGTCACTATCTTGCTGAATCCATAAAAGTGTGTGGTGGGCCTTTTTCGCAATGTTGGGCTGGGCTGCCTCCTACTGTATTGGGCCCAAGTATTCTGAGTAAGGGAGTTGAGACCAGTCCAGCTGCAACTCACTTTGGTTCGGCTTGTGCACAAATTATGCCTCGTTTGCTAAGAACTTCATTCATATGCCCATGGCAGGCAGAGCTACTTTGGATGAATCATGGCAAGCAGACATGATAATAATAATAAAAGAAAGTACTTTTTCCTTTAGACAAAGTGAATAAATAATCCCCAATTAGAATGATGATCACAATGATAAGAAAAACCTTGTAAAGAAAATGGTGGAAATAAGTGGATTAGACATGAGTTATCCAAAAAAAGAAAAAAGATCAATCTGCTATGGCAAGCTATGTCACAAGACCAAGACCAAGGAGGGAACCGTTCTCTTCAACGTGAATAATCTCCTAGGGAAGATCTTGCCGTATAAATTAATTACTTTGAGGGAAGCGGACCTAAATGGCTTGTGCCCAAAAGAATCCCTTGTCTTTGGTAGAGAGCAAGGCTTGTAGAGGGAGGGAGGGGATCAACCCATTGGTACATGCCTGCCGTTCTATCTCTCTGTTTTCTTTTGTTGTTATTAATTTTTCTTTTCTTTTTTCCTTTTCTCTTCTTTTTCTCAGTGTTTGCTTCAGTGTTGTGATTTCTTCCTAAAGGTTATTATTACCCCCCTCATTGGCTGTGCACGACAAGGGTCCCTTATATAATGCCTGCCATGGCTGGCTTTTACTATTTTAATCTTTAACTACCTTTGTTTGGTCTAGGTGTCCTTACTGACCACCACTAGTTTGTCAGCCACTCAGCCAGCACCACTTGCCTATGCTGGCCGTGCCATTCCTCATCACCAGAAAAAGAAGACTATTTTGTTCTTTTGTTTGCCGTGGCACTCTTACATGCTATGGTGTGAGTGCTCTCTCTCTCTCTCTCTCTCCATCCCTCATGGCATGCACCTAATGGTTCCAACTCATCCTTACTTCTTTTGGGCGATATGTCATCGCAATAGAACTTTTCCCCCAAAAGATCCTGAGCAGGAACCCCAAAATAAGTTTTCCCCCTCTCCCCACACCATACCCTCTTACCTCTGACCCATGATGCACCACCTCTTGTATTGGTTGGGTACAGGCTGGTGAAGTCTGGGCCTTGCGCGTGCTCAGTGTCTGCGTGTGTCCAAAACTTGCCCGCTGCGTTTGCCGTGGTCTGGAGACTCCTCTACACATTTTGCTGCCCATCCTCGACCTCTTATGGCGTGAGCTACTTTCTGATTCCTCATTCGCTATGGCCCACTCCCTTTAGGCGCCGGGCTTTTCTTTCTTTAGCCTACCCTTTTGCACCTTCTTGCAGTTTTGCTACCATTTCCTGCCGTTCCATCTTGCCATTCTTGCTGTGATGTTATTTGACCCATCTTGCTGGGCCTCTTTGGGGCTTGCTGCTTATTCTTCTCTCAATGATTCAATATGGTCATTTAGGCTTTGTATTACATTGCTTGTGGGTTTTTTTGTCCCATTTATTTCCTCCTAGGCATCTTTGGCCCATTTGCTTTCCTTGGGCTTCCTTGCCCATTTTCCTAACTCTGCGTTCCCATGGGCTTTTACTAACTCCTTTGGGCTTTCCTAGCCCAATTACCTTATCATTCATCCTTGGGGCTCATGGGCTTGCCATCAACCCCTTACTTTCTTTGCTTGCATTACTACGGGCTTGCTGTGACTCATTCTCACTTTTCTACATCACATACTTGCCCATGGGTTTGCTATTTCTCTTTGTTCAGGCTCCTTTAGGCCCATTTGCTTCCTCAAGGCCCATTTGTTTATTTCATGGGCCTATGATCCATTATTCCTGCCGCTTGGGCTTAATGGTTTTTCTACCCTCTTACTAACTCTTTTCTGCCCATGTTGCTGGGCTTCTTCTTTCTACTGGGCTTTCCAAAATGAGCATCAACAAAGTGTAATTCTTTTTTCCTTACTAGAAATGTCAAATGCCAAAGATGCTTGTCAGATGCCACAAAATTTACATAGGTGCATGTATATATGTTTATCAAAGTGTTGTTGTGTTGCTATTTTATTTCATTGCAATCTATTTTGTTAGACCACATTTTCATTACAGAGGATATCTATTTATAGATGTATTAAGCTAGTTTTAAATATTCAGTGTATAAGAGAAACTCTAGAAGTTCAAATCAATTATTTTTCTTCATGCAAGTCAGGTGAGGTGTCAATGGCTAATGGCTTCTAATGTCCAACCCATTTTTACATTTACTCCTTTACTGCCAAGTATTTTCACTTTGGCTGAATTATTGACAAGTAGCGTCCACTTATTGAATTGCAAATTACCTTTCAAGCATTATAGACACAAGGGAAATAGTTTGGGCTTTTTCCAAATACTTGAACTACTTCTCAAAAAACTAATTTTATTAGTTATATTAATTTCAAAGTTTTGGTTTAGGACATTCAATGAATATAAAATCTTCGAAAAAAAATGTAGAAGAAATAAGATAATAGAGCATGAGCAAATATCCAAAGCATTGTGTAACAAACAAATCGAGTGTTTTCAAACAAAATCCATCAATGGAAATGTCTTTGAACTTTGAAGTAAACTCATTAACAAAAAAAAACAAAAAAACAAAAAAAAAAATCAAGCTTTTTCAAACAAAATTAAAGTTTTACAAATTTGTTTGAATATTATACCATTTGTGAACATTACAATCTATCTACACATAAATTCCAAAAATCCATGGATTATTATGCTAAAATACAAGAAATTTTGAGGGCTTTGCCGGCATTTACCTGGGTATTCAACTTTTGTCGTATTCACTATGAAATCATTATTGGGCCATGGGATGGGAGGTTGAAGGGGACCAATTGAGGTTTATGTGTTATTGTGAATTCGTAAATAAAAATCCTCAACATCAATCTAGGTTTTGAAAGAAGTGGGAAAGGATGGAATGGCTATTGGCCATGGGATGGGAGGTTGAAGGGGACCAATTGAGGTTTATGTGTTATTGTGAATTCGTAAATAAAAATCCTCAACATCAATCTAGGTTTTGAAAGAAGTGGGAAAGGATGGGCGGGAAGGAATGGCTACTGAAATTTTAGGGTATGTTTAGTAACTATTTTTTCCCCTTATTTTCTGTTTCTAAAAACAATTTTCTATTTTTGAGACTCAAAAACTTGTTTGGCAATCCAAAATAGACAGAAAACAAAAACTGTTCTTAAAACTCAATTTGTGAAGAAAACTGAAAACATGTAAAATGCTGTTTTCAGTCTCTAATTTTCAAAAGTCAATGAAATTACGCATTTAATTTAATGAATCTATCTTATTTAATAAGTTAGCATTAGAGTTCAAATTCTAGTAACAACATATTTTCTATTTTCTATTTTTTCTTCAAAAAATTATCTTTTTAATTTCAACTAACCAAACATGTTTTTGATTTAAAAAATACAAGAAAATTGTTTTTTCTTTATATTCCCAAAAACAAGTTTTTGAAAATAGAAAACAAAAACTGTTACCAAACATAACCTTGGGTTTTGTAAAACTTTTAAGAATAAGTGGGGGGTAATTTTGGAAATATGTTCTTAACCAAAGGGTAGGTTTGTACACAATGTTTTTAACATCAATTTAACAGAGTTTAATTAAATAAACGTCAAAGGGGGAAAATGTTTTTTCCCTTTAAGTTTGGAAGTGAGTGTCATTTTCCTAAACCTTAAGAGAAAGGAGTGTTATTTGCCCTTTTTTCTGTCTGAAATAAGATTCGGCCAAAGATTTTTAATTTTCTGCTTTTATTAATAATTTGATAGTTACAATTGTAATGGAGCCAAGATTTGACTTCAAAGGGGGGTAGGGGTGGACAGAGGGGGCACAAGGCCCCCTGACTTTTCCAAAAATGCCCCTCCCCCTCTATTTTTATGTAAATAATTCAAAATTTTGAATAAATTATAAAAAAGTAGTATAAATACTTTTTAAATTATTGTTGTCTCATCTGTTTTCCTTTAAATATTGACTTTTTTTCGTGTATAAATAATTAATTTTAGAAGCATTTAAAGCATAGGTGCATAAAAATATATAAGTAAATCTATCTCTTTAGCAAAAATTAAAAATTGTTTTCCAAAAATAAAGCCATATGCATTTATATTGTGATAATTAAGGATACCGAAATATAATGATTCAATTTAAAATATTCATTTAAATAATAAGTGAGATTTTACTCACAAAATGTTAATATGATCATTATATTGTGTTTATCTATTAGGGATTTAGGGTATTATCAAATTTTCAAAGCCAAAATTTAAGTTACGAATGGGTGTACTAGTTAAATAAATACCAAGTGCAGTTTTTATAAATATTTTTTTAATATATACTTATAAAATATTTAAGACTATACTATGAACATAAATTTTATAATTATTTTTATATTTTACTGCATATAAATAAAGTTTCATGATAAATAATAAATCATTAAAAAAAGGATTTGAAATCCAATTATTATTGTTTGTGTAGTAGTAGGGAATATAAAAAAATAGAATAAATTTTATATAAAATATCACAAAGAAAACAAACAACAAAAGTCCAAATTATATAAGCTAAGTAGGGATGGGGTTGTAACAATAACAAATAAGGAGGTAGATGGGAAAGGTGAAATATTACCAAGGAAAACAAACCACAAAAGTCCAAATGTTTGTACAATTGATTGTGTTTTTGTTTGGCTCTTTAGATGGGAAAGCTGTAATGTCTAAGGAGGTAATCGAAACCATTGATGACAAAAACCACTTAGTCACTTTCAAGGTGATTGGAGGAATACTCAAGGAGATGTATAAGAGTTTCAAATTCATTATTCAAGCCACTTCAAAGGGTGAGGGGAGCTTGGTCCACTGGACTTTGGAATATGAGAAATTGAATGCCGATGACCCTGACGCAAACACAATGCTTCAGTTCGCAATTGGTCATACCAAAGATATTGATGCTCATCTTGCCCTCAAATAGCTTGGCAGAAAGATTACAGCTTGATGCGTATTAATAAGCACAATGTATTTGTGTAAAATAAAATTTCTGGGAGCTTTAAAGACTTCTTATAAATAGAGCTTCCTATATTGACCTGCTGCATCATGTTATTAATGAAAAATTACTAGTTTAACTGTTGTGAAAATATTATATTTGTAATGTAACCTAGTAAGGAGTTATATCTAGACTTTACCACAAACAAAATGGCTTGTTTTTCAATATTTTGAAAACTCTATCCACAAATTAAATTTTAAAACAAAAAAAATTATACTTCATAAAGAATAAGGCTTCAAATTTGTGCCAAATGAACAATTGAGTTACGAGGCTCGTGACCTATAATTCTATTATAAATGGTCTTTTTATCCAAACCTATTGTAGGAGGATGAAATTTCAAAGAGATTGAACTACAATAAGGACTTCAAGGGACCACCAAGGGGTGTGGTCTAGTGGTCTTGGGTGATGTAGAAGATGCACTGAGTGTGAGATCCAAGGTTCGAGTTTGAATATGGACTCACTTGGGTTACCTCCCTCAGTAGCTCAAGGTTCACTAGTGTCCCTCTTAGGGCTAGGAAACTATGGCTCACCGTGGTCCCCCTACACCCTAGCAAAGCCCCGGACCTAGCAGGTAGGGTGTTACTATGGTCACGCCCAGATAAGATTGCCACGTTGATCGCCCCCTACCCATTTTTTTTTCATTAAAAAAAAAAAAAAAAAAAAAAAAAAAAAAAAAAAATCAA
>NW_027069645.1:0-43278 GCF_002906115.3 Quercus suber | reverse complement strand
TTTTTTTTTTTAGCATGTTTTAAAATAGAAAAATAATAAATAAAACAACTGATGATGTGGCAAGCTAATCTTAAATTTATTAAGAAACTATACTATTGCATGATTTACTCTTGCAAATTTGGACTTGAGTTTGAATTTAAGTTGGACTTGTTAGGGATATAGAGTTTCACTCCTTGTTAAGTTTGGATTAAACAAAAATATTTTGTTTAAAAGTAATGTTGAATTTGAGTTTAAGTTGGACTTGTTAGAGAGATAGAGTTTCATTCCTTGTTAAGTTTGGACTAATCAAAAATAATTTTATTTAAATAAAATAATAATTTTATTTAAATATTGTGCCGATGTGAAAAATTGTGAGAGTTTCAGAAGCTTCAATTATAATAATAACTAGTTGCTAACCCGTGCGATGCACGGAAAAATTATTGACTCTGAAAAAAAATCCAACAATGAGTAAATAGGCATTTTGCTAGTTAGTAATTTTTTTTTTTTTAATGAAGAAATATTTAACTTTTTTACTTTTCCTTAGTTTAGAAGTGTTGTCTAACATTGAACGTTATTGAGTTGCAAGTGCATAGTTACCGAAACCTACAAAGTAATTTAGAATTCTTAAATTAATAAAGCAAAACTCTCAATAGTTATACACACACACACTAAAAACTAATATAAACTGTAAATATATAAACAAAGACCCTGATAGGAAGACACACCAAGTTTCAAATTTGAGTAACAATATGACTTTCTCTTAGTTATAACAATATAGACAATTCAAAACATGGAACAATATCAAAATTATAATACCTAATTCCATTATCTTTTATGTTGAATCCAAATAAATAATTAATTCAAATTAATCCAAACAAATAATTAATCAACCAAAAATCATAGCTTTAAATAAGAAAAAAAAAATCACATGAATCTAAATAAAAAGCATTTAAGGTAAAGAATTAAGATCAACCTACTGAGACACAAATACCAAAAACCTCAAGACTTAAAACTTCAAAATTTACAGAATCCCCAAATTCTACTTCAAAACCAAACCAAATTCAACAAATTTATATATAACATACCAAATAAAAATTTATCATTCCCTAGGCAGGAAGACATAGGTTGTAACTTTGATTTTTCTCCAAAAAAATAGAGATGCTTTATCTTCCATGTACAATAAAAAAAAAAAAAAAATATATATATATATATATATATAGTAGAAATTTCAACCCCAAATACTCAAAAGAAAATCAATCCTAAACATAACAAAAGAATAAGATAGAGAAAAAAATCTCAAGCACATATGAAAGCAAATAAAAAATTTGACATGAAAGATTAAAAACAATCACAGGCGCAAAATCAAACGTACATATTTCAAATATCCAACATGTTCACCAGAACCAAATGGAGTAACAGAAGAATTAAAAGAACATAGATTAAAAAATAATAATAATGTAGATGAAAAAAAAAGTACCAAGCTTAAGATGCGAGACTTGAGGCAAAGCAGTAATTCAATACCATAGCAAAATTAAACCATGAAAAAAGAATACCATAGGTATTACATGGTTGCATGGAGCCATGCTTGAGCTTTGAGCATGTTAGCAGCATGTTAGCAACAGCCAGCCACACCAACTTCATTGTATGTCTAATTCTATTAGCAGTGGCAAAAGCAAAAGCCAAAAATAAAAATCCTAAATATAGCTCTTTCAATTATCATGGCTCTTCATTCTTTTTCAGCTTGTACATTGTTGTTATTGTATTATATATATATATATATTTATTATTTATATTTGTAGGACTGTGGATAATTTGTTGAGCTGTAATCAGTTTTCAACTCTACATTGGTTAACGTATTGGTTTCCAACTATTTTTAGCCAACGTATGGGAATAATTTTTGGTTTCCAAGTCTCTTTAGGCAACGTATGGGGTAAATAAATGTTAAATAATTTTGTTTTAAAAAAATAATAATGATGTGGTGACGTCAAAAATTGTGGGAGTTGTTTTAAAAAAATAATAATAATGTGGTGACGTGGAAAATTGTGGGAGTTTCAAAAGTTTCGGTTATATATATATATATATATATTATAATAATAAAGAATTTGAAGGTATCAAAATGGTTTTTCTTGCAATTTTGATGATATTATTTTCATCATTGTGATAAATATTTAAGAAATCATTAGCTAATTAATAAAATAAAATAAAATAAAAAGATATACCATATAAACAGGTAATTATTGGATACTCTTTGAGTACTATAAATGTATACTCCCCACTCTCACATAATTGTGGGTTCCACTAATTAAATTCATAGTGAGACACACAATTCATGTGAGAGGGGAGAGTACGCATTTATTGTACTCTCAGAGTATTTAATAATTTTTCCCATATAAAATAGAAGTAAGGAACTTCTTAACATATTACACAATATATATATATATTGAATGTTACTAAAAATATTCTATTTCGTTAAACGATTGACCAGAATTTTACCAACTATATTTAATTGGTGAAATATTACTGAAACTACTTATAAATTATCCTCAAAAATCAAATCTTTTTGAACTTCCAACAAATATCACAAATTATTATCCCCTTTCTACTGTCAAAAAAAAAATCCCCCTTCTCCTCCTCAACAATCTCCCTTATTATTACTTTTTTTTTTTAATAAAAATTTTAAAGAAAGATTGCCCTTAAAAATATTAGCCAATCATCAGTGAAATTCAAATTATGTAATTCAAAATTAACCAAACATTAGCAAAAAAAGAAAATAAAAAGAAAAAACGCTTTAGTGACCCATTCTAAAATAACGCAACTTATATTACTTTTCCTTTATTTATTTAGGGCAACTACACCCTAAAGTTAAAATGTTTGGCTTATCTCCGTTACTTTTTTTAACTGGACATCTCCTTTTGTTTTAAATAACAATGAGAAGTGATAATGGATTTTAATCTCCGCTTTTTATTTAGTTAGTGAGTGATGTGACAATTTCTTATTAAAACAAAGGAAGATTTCAGTTAAAAAAGTATTTGAGGTAAGCCAAACCCAAGATTAAAAACTAATAAAATTTTATTTCTTTCAACACTTTATGATAAATTAATAATATTAAAATGAGCAAGTAAAAAGAAATAATTATTAAAATGTATCTGATGAGTTCCGTATGGGGTTCCGTTAGCTGTGTGAAGCAAAGTGCCAATACCGTCGCCCATTCTCTAGCCCGTTTCGCTAGAAATGTATCTGATGAGTTGGTTGGAATGAGGATAGTCCACAACCTGCTAGGGAAGCTTTGTATAATGATTCATTGATTTCCAGTTAAATGAATGAAAGCCCACGTTTCAAAAAAAAAAATTATTAAAATGAGAAATATTGAAATTTATGGGATGTTACATAGATGTTATTCCGGAATTTCTCCTATAGTTTGTAAATCTCGACATTCTTCGATTAAGTTCAATAAAATTTTATTTTCCCTTTTAATTAAAAAAAGGAAAAAGAATTCCCAATGCACTATAGTGATTTTTTTAAATAATTTTAATTCATTTTGGGTAACAATCTAAGGTATGCGCATCAGGTGGTAACTTTAAAGCACTGGGCTCGAGTTCGACTCAAAATGAGGGGTGATGTCATGCATTTTGAAATGAAAGGGGAAAGACTTTCCAAGTACAACAGATATATGAACAGATAAAGATGTAGCAGAAATTAAATCTTACTACCCTAGGTTCCCACATGTGAAGGAAAGCTGTAAAGCATGCTTACGAAAGCAAGAAAGCTTCACACATATGAAAAGGTAAGTGAAGTTGCCACCAATTATTGGGTTTTTTTTAAGGTGTGATTGATCACCTGACTGTATTTGATTTTATTACCAATCCTAGGTTAAGAAAAAAAGGTCGTTTTCCTAATCTAATGTGGATGGCAAAAAATCTTAATTCTTGAGTTCGGAAGTCTGGTACGTGCGAGGAAGGTGTTAGACACCCCGTAACGCCTGTTCGGAGACAGTCCTTCGTTTTGGTAAAATCCTAATTTTCAGACACTAGCAGTTGAAAACAAGCTATTGGCGTTAGCTTTCAGAGTTTTAAAAGAATTGGGCTTTGAGGTTTGATTTTGGAAGGAGTGTGGTCTCTATCAATGCTTTACTAGCACATTTTTGAATTGTTGCTAAATTTCCACGATAAAAATCTAGTAGCATTTCGCCTCTGCTCTGTCATAGCACACAAAACACTGTCCTCATCAAGCTTTCGCGGTGAGAATATGGCAACAAAAGGTGCCCCATTTTCACGGTGAAATCCAGCAGAGTTTCGTGTTTAGTGTGCTATGGCGCATCGATAGGTTTCGTGCCTTATGGCATGCGCCAATATATTCATACTAAGGTGAGCCAAAGCTCTCTAAAGCATCAAACATGTTGATGCATGTCACATACACGGGAAAACCAATTTTACTAACTGGCTTGGATCGAGACAATCATACCAGGATGACCATGCACACAATATAGCATGAATATGCACCTACAATAGTCACCTTGAATACATACCCACACTCTAAGGTCAAGAGCACCCATGATCACCAAAGGGTTACTCTCCTAACCATAAGTGTCCATCATACAAAATGCATGACCATCCACAAACAAGCAAGCTCATATATATACATACATCATACACAATGCAAGCACACAGAACAAGAAAATAAACCAAACATTGCCAACATTCCAAGGGTATGGCTCAGCAAGGTATAGGAAAGATAAATCAAACATTGCCATACCCAAGGAACGCAGCCCAAGCAAGGTACAAGAAAAGAAAGCCTAGTCTAGATACAAGGTTCTAAAGAAAGTGCCTAGGAGAGAGAAAGAGATAACCACATGAGAGGCTAAACCTCATAAACTACTGAACATTGCCATCTTTAGGCTTGCATCTTTTTGCTTGTACTATATATATATATATATATATTTTTTTTTTTTTTTATTGTACATGGAAGATAAAGCATCTCTATTTTTTTGGAGAAAAATCAAAGTTACAACCTATGTCTTCCTGCCTAGGGAATGATAAATTTTTATTTGGTATGTTATATATAAATTTGTTGAATTTGGTTTGGTTTTGAAGTAGAATTTGGGGATTCTGTAAATTTTGAAGTTTTAAGTCTTGAGGTTTTTGGTATTTGTGTCTCAGTAGGTTGATCTTAATTCTTTACCTTAAATGCTTTTTATTTAGATTCATGTGATTTTTTTTTTCTTATTTAAAGCTATGATTTTTGGTTGATTAATTATTTGTTTGGATTAATTTGAATTAATTATTTATTTGGATTCAACATAAAAGATAATGGAATTAGGTATTATAATTTTGATATTGTTCCATGTTTTGAATTGTCTATATTGTTATAACTAAGAGAAAGTCATATTGTTACTCAAATTTGAAACTTGGTGTGTCTTCCTATCAGGGTCTTTGTTTATATATTTACAGTTTATATTAGTTTTTAGTGTGTGTGTGTATAACTATTGAGAGTTTTGCTTTATTAATTTAAGAATTCTAAATTACTTTGTAGGTTTCGGTAACTATGCACTTGCAACTCAATAACGTTCAATGTTAGACAACACTTCTAAACTAAGGAAAAGTAAAAAAGTTAAATATTTCTTCATTAAAAAAAAAAAAATTACTAACTAGCAAAATGCCTATTTACTCATTGTTGGATTTTTTTTCAGAGTCAATAATTTTTCCGTGCATCGCACGGGTTAGCAACTAGTTATTATTATAATTGAAGCTTCTGAAACTCTCACAATTTTTCACATCGGCACAATATTTAAATAAAATTATTATTTTATTTAAATAAAATTATTTTTGATTAGTCCAAACTTAACAAGGAATGAAACTCTATCTCTCTAACAAGTCCAACTTAAACTCAAATTCAACATTACTTTTAAACAAAATATTTTTGTTTAATCCAAACTTAACAAGGAGTGAAACTCTATATCCCTAACAAGTCCAACTTAAATTCAAACTCAAGTCCAAATTTGCAAGAGTAAATCATGCAATAGTATAGTTTCTTAATAAATTTAAGATTAGCTTGCCACATCATCAGTTGTTTTATTTATTATTTTTCTATTTTAAAACATGCTAAAAAAAAAAAATTAGAACATGCTATACTAAGGATGGTGGTATTTTAAAGTTTAAACGTTAAACCACGTGAACTTGCGAAAGTCGGTGAAAATAGGTAACTAATTTTATTTTTCTAACTATCTAGTTAGTAGGCAAAGCTTTCAAACTATATTTTTTACTAGCATCTCGAGTCTAAGAGGCTTGATTTTCATGTTCTGATCAGGTCTGAGTTGGCAATTTTTTCACGTGGCGTCCAGCTGTAAATCGAGTCTTAGAGACTCGATTTACATCTGCAACATTTACGGTACAAATATTTTCAAGTGTCCGTCTCCCACTCTCAGCTTTCTCAAACTTCCAAAGTCCCAAAAAACCCAAGAACAAAATCCAAAATAAAACCCAAGAACAAAATCCAAAATCCAAAAGACCTAGGCCAACGCGGCTTGGCCGCGCGACCCAGGCCAACGCGACCCAGGCCGCGCGGTGTGGGTCGACGAGCTTGGACCACGGGCGGCGTTGGGCGAGGTTGTTGTGGACCGATTCGGTTATGTTGCTGAGGACATTGCGAAAAGTTGGGGTGGCGATTGGTGGTGGTGGTGGTAGTGTTTGAGATTGGGAGAATTGGGGGAGATGTGGTGGAGGACATGGTTGTTGACTTTATGTTTGTTTGTTGGACTTGAGAATTTGGGAACTGGAAAACAGAGAAAGAGAGAGGAAGAGAAGGTGGGTGTGCTTATAAAACATTATACTTGTATTTTAAATGGTGGTTATAAATCGAGTCTTTAGTACTCGATTTCCAAGTGGTCGCCACGTGGGAAAAATGCCATCAAACGTGATCAACCCATAAAAATCGAGTTTTTGAGACTCGATTTAGGGCCTGGTCGCCACGTGGAAAAAATGCCATCAAACGTGATCAACCCATAAAAATCGAGTTTTTGAGACTCGATTTATAGGCCCTAAATCGAGTCTCTTAGACTTGAGATGCTAGTAAAAAATATAGTTTGAAAACTTTGCCTATTAACTAGATAGTTAGAAAAATAAAATTAGTTACCTATTTTCGCCGCGCGAAAGTCTCCTAAATCAACATGTATCCTACTTCAATAAGAATTTTGACGACGTGAGGTTCAAGAAATAGATAGTCATCACGTCAGGTTTTCTTATTACAATTAAATTAGGAGATAGTGATTAGTGAGGTGGCAAAGGTTACTATCAAGATCTCTCTCAATCTCTTCAGTCCAGTTTAGTCTTTGGTATCTCTATACTGTTTCTTTTCTCACGTTTTTTCAGTATTGTGCAATAAGCACTACAACAAACTTTAGTTATTTCAACCCTCTTTTATCGAGGGTTTACTAAAATCTGTCGATACAATCATCTATAGATACAATCTATAAATACAAATGTGGTAGGCTATATTGCTAAACTTTATTTCAAAGGTTATTAGGTCCCTCAAAATAAGTTAAAACACCCTTGAAATAAATGTGGAAAAAAAAAAAAAAAAAGGGGCCAGTTTTGTACCTACACGTTTACATTTTTCAGCCCACAACCCATGATAAAATATGACAAAATTTTCAGCCCTGGAAAAAAGCGCACAACAAAATTTAAAAAGATAGCATAGAACTTGTTCACTCTCTCGCTGAAATCCTAAAACTGAGAAAGCATAGAACTCATAGAAATCTCATAGAGCTCATGGAAGTCTCATAGAGCTCGACAATCATGGAAATCTCACAGGCACAACGAGATTGCAAGGCTCAATCAAAGGGATTGCTAGTATTGGTTGTGTGGGAAATGTGCTTTTAGACACTCTGTAAGTTTGATTTATTTCCTAATATAATTTGCACATTCAATAACTAGGAATTTAATTTTCATTTTTACTCTATCAAGTGTGTTTGTGTATTCAAATTTAATTTGCACATTCAACCCTTGAAAGCTTCCATGTCTGTGTTGAAAGGGAAGGCTCGAATCCTTCGATTATGTTTAATATCATTGACATTGATTGTTGTGCTTATATGGTCCTTTTTCATCACAATACAATATTTTTCTTGTGTTCAAGTCAGTCTCTCATTTAGAGTTGGTAACACTGCCTATATTCGGGCTGTATCGGACAAAAACGATGAAACCGCCGAAATGGCCGATTCAGGCCGAAATAAAAAAAAAAAAAAAAAAAAAAAAAAAAAAAAAAAAAAAAAAAAGGTGCAAAATGCACCGTTTGAACTTAATAACAAACCCTAGAACTCTCTCACGCATTCTCACTTTATCCAAACACCAAACTTTAGCTCTTTCTCACTTCGTCACCCGTCTCTCTGTGCTCTCTGTGGTGTGCTCACTTTGCCTTCACTGAATCACTCTCTACCTCTCTGTCTCTGCTCTCTGTCTCTATTGTGAGACACTCAGCCACTCAGTCACTTCATTCAAACTTCAGCTCTCTCTCATGCATTCTCAACTCAGGTATTGATATAAAGCTTTCAATCTTAGTTTGATTTGTGATTTGTGATTTGTGAATCTTAGTTTCTTTTCAATCTTAGTTTTATTTAGTTAATAGTTATTACTCATTGTGATTTGTGAATCTGTGAACTTGGGTTTGATTTATTATTAATTTATATAGTTAATAGTTATTATTTGGGTTGTATTTAGTTTCAATCTTGTGGGTTGTATTTAATTTATAACATCATGTTTTAGTTATTATCTACTATTGCTCTTAAATTTGGGATATGTTTATATAATGTGAAAAAGTATGCTTAGCAATATATTAAAAATATAAATAAAAATATTTTTAATAATTTTTTAATCGTCGAGTCTCGCCGCACCCACACCCACCTTTTTCAAAAATTGCGGAGTTCCGAAACGCACCCGTGCTTCATAGGTTGAGGTTGAAGTTGAGGATATGGGACTAGGAAAGCGTGGAACTGTAGAAGTAATTGCCATTATTTGTCAGTGTTTTTTTTTTGAAGGGTGGGATGAGATAATTAGATGGATTTGGCATTGGTTCCCCTCCCGCTCTCTTGGTATAGTCTTATCCATGTTGGATGATGGCAACTAGAGAGAGAGAGAGAACTAATGATGACTTTGTGATTTGTATGGTATTGTATATTTGTATATCTCCCTCTCAGTTTCTCTTCTTCATATTCTGTTTCTCTTTTCATATTTTATCTTCTTGGTTTGACTGCAATATATGAACTTTGTTGTGCCTTTTTTTCTTCTTATTATAGTCTTCTTGGCTTGACTGCAATGATTGCAATCAAAACTAGATATATGAACTTTGTTGTGCCTATTTTTTTTTTTTTTTTTTTTATTCTTTTTGAAATTGTGGGTATCTTGAATGTGATATTGTGGAAAGGTGTGTAGATATATTTGCTGGGAAATTAACAAACTTTTGGTATCATTCTCTCTTTTTTAGAAACTTGAGAGCACCAATAATGGCTGAAATGTTCAATTGCACTAGTTGATGACTTCTTGCTTTGGAGATGATGATGAAGAATAAAATGTATCAAAACTTTTAACTCTTGCTCAGATTTGGTCTTTGTACAAAGTGTGGTTGTTGATATCTTCTCTCTTAAACAATAATTGACATATCGGCTGTTTGTATGCAGCTCCTAATCTGTTAAGTAATCTCAATATTGAAATTGATACACATTATAGGTGTTAATTTGTAGGTTTGAGTTTAGAGATCAAAGAAAATGTAATTGTAGCAATATATCTTGATAAAGGGATTAGTGGTGTTTAAATATCTCTCTATTTCAGATATATGAGGCCATTGATATCACTTTTGTTATACATCAATATCATAGCATATCATCTCAACAATTGTGATTTTTTTTTTTTTTTGTGTAATATATATATATATATATTTTTTGCATGATTGTGGTTTTTTTTTTTTTTTTTTATAAATAAAATAAAATCTATTTTTAAGGGTCAAGAGACCCCTTAAATAACCTTATTTATCAAGAGTTGTAAATGTAAATATTTTAAACCTTGGTAAAAGGTTATTTAAGGGTCTTTTGACCCTCAAAATAAGATTAGAGCACTTGTTTTGAGGACCATGAAGGCCTTCAAAATTTCTTTTTCGACGGTATAAGTTTTGAAGGTTATCAAGGGTCAATTGAACTCTTAAAATAATTTTTCTCAAGGTTTTTTAATACTTTTTTCAAGGGTTTTGACCCTTTATAAAAGTCAGATTTGTTGTAGTGAAGACTCTTAAATTTGATCATTCATATTATGTGTTGTGGTTTTATCTTTTACGTTATTGTTGTTAATTTATGAATTCTAGGATCATCAGGCTGTAGTTAATTAAGTTGTACAATGACTTCTTTTCCTTTGTCTTTGGTAAACCAACAATTCAAAAAAAAAAAATTTCTCGTTTTCAAAATGTTAGTTTTTGTAGCACAATTTTGTACCTTTATAATCTAAACACAAAGAATATGTTTTTGACAGGAATTCTGCGTATCTTGCCTGTAGAACCAATTGTTTGATAAATTACACTGTTTTATGTTGTTTGTAATTCTGCTTCAATGTGTAGAGAGTTCAGGTGATATTGAAACAATATAATTCAGAAAAATCTCATCAGCATTAGTAGTTAAAGACATTGACTAACCCCCTTCATTATTTTTATCTCTCTCTTATATTTGTTTGTAGTGTAGTCTTATATATTTTGTTTTGTTTCAATAATTTTTAGACTCTAAATCTTTTGATTTGCTTTATGGCCTTTTGAAAGTTTAAACTGGTGTATATTGTAGGAAAAGTAGAATTACATTGGAAGATGATGTATAACTTGGCTGGAATTCTTCTTATGTTGCTTGTATAATCAAATATAGTATTTTGGATTGAATCTTTTGATTTGCTAATTTTTAAGGCATTTTGAAAGTTTTAAATTTTGAATTTTTTTTTGGTTCATTTTTTACAATATTTGAATATGTTTGCTCGATTTCAAAAGCTATAGTCATGGATTGTTCTCTTAAGGGTACCTTATCTCTCTCTTATATTTATTTGTAGTGTAGTCTTATATATTTTGTTTTGTTTCAATAATTTTTAGGCTCTGAATTTTCTGATTTGCTAATTTTTATGGCCTTTTGAAAGTTTTAACTTTTAAATTATTGGGTTTATTTTTGCAATATCTTAAATTAATACCTTATCTCTTATATTTCTCTGTTGTGTAGTCGTATTTTTTTTTCCAGTAATTTCTTGGCTCTAAATCGTCTTTTTCTTTATTATTTTTTTAGACTTTTAGAAGTTTTGACATCTGGTTCTTTGATCTTCCACTTTTTTTTTTTTTTTTTTTTTTTTTCAAAATCTGAAAAATTTTGACAGATTTCAATAGCTGTAGATATATTTCTCTGTAGAGTAGCCACAGTCATATATTTTTTGTTTTGTTTCAATAATTTTTAAGCTTTGTATGTTAAATTTCTTTTATATTTTTAGCTTTGTAGAAGTTTTAACATTCTGAACCTATCAACTATAGCCATGGATTAGTCTTATGAGGGTAAATTCATCTTTTTCTTATATTTTTATGTTGTGTAGTCATATATTTTTTATTTTGTTTTAATAATTTTAGCTCTGAATTTTATACATAATACATTATACATTTATGTAAAATTTTCTCATGCATTGTATTGGATTAAGAAATATGAATTAAACTTAGTCTAGCCTAATAGAATTTACTTTTCCTCATGTCATGTGTTAGTAATTGAGCCGAATTTGACTTGATCCGATGGGCCAAATCATAGACCCTTATTTATTAAACTTATTAATTAATATATCGTTTGTTTCATAATACATTATATATTTATGCAAGGTTTTCCTGTGCATCACACGGGTTAGCGACTAGTTATTATTATTATTATGAATTTTTGGAATAACAAAATCAAATGATCATTATGATTTCACAAACATTTATATATATATATATATATTATTTGACATTCTATAATAGAACATAATTACTTAAAAACACAAAAGTCTTGATCGAACAATAATAGTACCACTATAATTGAACATTCCAGTGCGTAAGCACGAGTTACATGCTAGTTAATCAATATTGTTAGGTTCTAAAGATTTAGGATTTTATGTATTTAGAGCTCTAATTTGTTTTGTTGGCAAACCATGATCAAAACAGGTTGTTTAGTCTTGTTTAGGCTTGCTCAAAGTTGGGTCTTTCATGTAAAGTTGGAATCGAGAGGCTGCAGATGCATTGGTGCATTTCGGCCTGGCTCGATCGATCGATCGATCGAAAGAAAGACTCGATCGATCGAATCTCGGCCAGAATGCTTTTATGCAGAATTTTCCAACTCAGCCCTAACTCATTAAACGTTTTGGGTTTTCTGTTTTTACCCTAGGTATATAAAGAAAAACCCTAGCCACGTTTTTAGAGTTGCTCCTGTTGTATTGTTGCTCATACTTTTCTGTTTTGTGTAAATCTCTTGTGAGATCTAGAGGAGCTTTCCTTTACACAAAGTTTAGGGTTTTCAAGGTAGAGATAGTATCAACATCTTGATGATCAACTCGATTGTTGCCATTGGAGCTTAAAGAATAACAAGTGTGGGTGCTTGGAGCTGATTGGAGAATCCAAGAAATAAGGAGTCCGTGGATTCGAAGCTTGCACGTGGTCGTGTCAGTAAGTTCTACTGATGGGTAGCATTAGGAAGTCAAGCGGGGAGCTTGTAAGTCCTTTTGTGTGAACTTCGATTCTTTCGCATAGTGGATTCAGTTTACCTTGAGGATAGCTAGGTCAAATCCTCCCCAGGTTTTTACCGTGTGGTTTCCTGAGTCATCTTATCATTGTGTCTTTTATATTTCCGCCGCTTTATACTTTTGATATGATTGTATGTTTGTGATAACCTAGAATTGCATAAATGGACTGAGTTAATCACTTGGCTAATTAACTAGGTTAATCTGGTTGTTTTAAGGGGTCTAAAACCGGTCAGGTGGTATCAGAGCGGGTAGCTCTCTTGTTTGAGATTTTTTTGATCTCTAAGCTGATCCTTGACCCTTGTTGTCATGGAGCATAGACACTCTCTTGTTGTTCCCCCTCACTTTAGTGGGAATAACTATGCTTATTGGAAAGTAAGGATGAAAGCATTCTTGAAATCTATTGATGAGAGGGTTTGGAATTCTGTTGAATACGGATGGCAGAAGCCCACTACTCCTGTGAGTGAGTGGCAAACTTCTGAAAAAGAAGTAGCAAGCTTCAATAGTAAAGCTATGAATGTCATCTTTAATGCTGTTTCTATGGAGGAATTTAAGAGAATCTCAAATGTTGAGGTTGCTCATACTGCTTGGAAAATCCTCCAAACTGTGCATGAAGGCACAAAGGTAGTTAAGATAAACAAACTGCAGCAATTAACTTCTAGATTTGAAAGCATTAGAATGTCTGATGATGAATCTTTTGATGAATTCTATGCTAAATTGAATGATATTTTTAATTCTGCTTTTAATTTGGGTGAAATCTATGATTAATCTAAAATTGTTAGGAAGATACTTAGATCTTTAACTGAAGACTTTAGACCCAAAGTGACTGCCATTACTGAGAGCAAGGATGTGGACTCCATCCCTGTTGATGAGCTTGTAAGATCTCTTCAGTCCTATGAGTGTGACCTACCGAAAGTAAACAAATCCAAATCAATGGCTCTTAAGTCTGTTGATGATGTTTGAACGGTTTTAGACCCCTTAAAAACAACCAGATTGCGTAGCCTAGATTAATTAGCCAAGTTGTTACTTAGTCAAATTAAACAATTCTAGGTTAAAAAAATCAAACAAACATATCAAGATATAAAGCAGCGGAAAATAAAAGAACACAAGATATGATGACCCAGGAAACCACACGGTAAAAACCTGGGGAGGATTTGACCTAGCTATCCTCAAGATAAACCTAAATCCACTATGCGAAAGAATTAAAGTTCATACAGAAGGACTACAAGCTCCCCGCTTGACTTCCTAATGCTACCCACCAGTAGAACTTACTGACACGACCACGTGCAAGCTCCGAATCCACGGACTCATTCTTTCTTGGATTCTTCAATCAGCTACAAGCACCCCCGCTTGATTATCTTTAAGCTTCAATGGTAGCAACCAAGTTGATCATCAAGATGTAGATATTATCTTCAACTTGAAAACCCTAAGCTTTGTGTAAAGGAAAACTCCTCAAAGATCTCACAAGAGATTTACACAAAACAGCAATATATGAGCAACAATACAATTGGAGCAACCCTCAAAAACGTGGCTAGGGTTTTGTTTATATACCTAGGGTAAAAACATAAAACCCAAAACGTCTAATGAAGTAGGGCTGAGTTGGAAATTCTGTAGAAAATTCAACTTGTGCGATTTTCGATCGATCGAGTCTAATCTTCGATCGATCGAGCCAAGCCGAAAGTCCCAAGTACTTCTGCAGCCACTCGATTCCAACTTTACAATAATAAACCAACTTTGAGCAAGCCTAAACAAGACTAAATACTGTGTTTTGATCATGGTTTGCCAACGTTACATATTAGAGTTCTAAATACATAAAATCCTAAGACCTTAGAACCTAACAATGTTAATGTTGGTGAATTTGATGATGAGCTCTCTACTACCGAGATTGTGTACCTTGCCAAGAACTTTAGAAACTTTCTTAGGAATAACAACAGAAAGGCAAGAGGTACAAACACTGCTGAACCTAGAAACTTTAGGAAGAATGATCCCACTAAGGTTAATAATTTTGAAAAACCTAGAGAAAAAGTTGGTCAATCTTCAAACAATCCTTTTGGTGCTCAGTGTTTTGGCTGTCAAGGGTATGATCATGTTAAATCTGAATGTCCTACATTCTTGAGGTTTAAGGGTAAAGCTATGGTTGTAACCCTTAGTGATAATGAGGTTTCTGATGATGAGTCTGGATGTGACGAGGATGGAAACTTCATTGCTTTCACTGCTACTGCTGTAGTCAATGAAAGTATATCTGTTGAAGAGAACCCTTCTGATGGGAAACTCTCTGAAGATGCAGATCTTCAAGAGACCTATAATAAACTTTGCAAAGTTGCTGCAAAGGATGCTATGAATGTTGAACTTGGCCTAAAGAAAATTGATTCTCTTGAACTTGAAAAGAAAAATTTGCTTGTTAAATTATTTGATGCTAATGATCTTTTGAACCATGTGAAATCTGAGAACATGCTTTTGCTTGATAAAGTTAAAACTTTGGAACATGATTTATCTGTTGCTAGATCTGCTAATTCTAAACTTGATCAAATGCTGAATGTTCAAAAGTATCCTTCTGATAAAACTGGTTTAGGTTATGTTGAAAGCATCTGTGTGTCTGCTCCTCATTCCACGAACTTTGTTCCTTCTTCTTCTTCTGAACCTTCTATGAGTGAGGTTGTGAGTGAAACTGTCAAACCCCCTGTGAGTGAGGTTGTCAAACCTGGAGAAGTTTCACCATCTAGGAAGATTAGGGTTGATCTAGGAGAGTCTAAACCTAAGGAATCTACCGTTACTAAGGACAAGATGCATGGTAAACCTGCTTGGGTTTGTCATTATTGTGGAAAGTCTGGACACATTCGTCCTAATTGTTACAAGCTTCAAGCTACTAAGAGAGCAAACAAACCAAAGGTGTCTGTGCCTCAAGCACAAGATCCTATGGCACTCATTGGTGAATTGGTAAAGCTGTTGAACCTTTATTCTAATCCTGGAGTTGGAAATCACTCGAATGTGAATAAGAACTTCAATGCTTGTGGTGCATCTAAAAGATTTTGGATGCAAAAGACTCGATCTAATTGAGTCTTTCTGACATGGTCCTTGCGCTTCATTACTCATTCCTCTGTGACCATTGTTCTTTGATATTTGCGTTTTTGTGTTTTTTTCTAGGACTTGCATTGCATAACATTCATGCATTTCATTCTAGGATTTATTTGTTTTCTCTTTTTTAATAAAAAAAAGAAAAGAAAAGCAAATTGTGTTTTGCACTATTTTTCTTGGTCTTTGAAAACAAGGTTGGTCAATTTATTTGCACATAACATGTCTTATGTACCTTGTTTAGCTTTAATGAGCTTATTTATTGCACTTTACTAGTTGAAGCTTTGTAGTGCATGTTGTGTGGGAAAGATGTTTATGGTGTTTATCACTTTGTCTTAATCTTGATGTCGCATGTTATTTGATTGTCGGACTTGATCCTTTTGAGAAAGGCATAAATAACCATCTCACCACTGTTCACTAGCCAATCATGAACACCTTAGTGTATATCATAAGATTTTGTGCTCGAGAAAGTGTAGCACATGCACAAAAAGAACATAAGGTGTAGCCTCGGTTTAATTGCTTAAATGCTTAAAATTGGTGTGTACTATTAGGCTTGATGCCAATTCACTTAATTAAAACTGGTGTGTACTATTAGACTTGATGCCAATTCAGATAATTAAGAGGCTAAATTCAAGAAACTTACATGATTGCAAGCCTATGTTCTAGGAGATGTGGGAGTTATATGATGTAACTCTTTAGGTGAGAGTCTCTTTTAAATTCTATGTGATGGATTTTGTAAACTTTGTGATTGATTGCTATTCACATATCACCTCACATGTATCTCAAGCTCTTGCTAGTTGCACACACTACACAAGTTACTCTTTGCTAAACACTGTACATGTTATTATGTGTGTTTTTGGTCTGATCAACCAAGTTTGAAAATACCTTGAGCATTATCCAAAACATCTTTTCTGCTTGAGAATTTAAAGGGAGATTGGCTGAAACTTTCTTTGGAGAAACTAGGATTAAAATTTGGGTTTTTGAAAAAGCATTCCATTTCATCTCATACTCATGCATTTTGTTTCATTAATTTTAATGCTTTGATGAGTTATTTTCAAAAATTGGTTTGAGTTTTTCAAAACTGTAATTTTTCTCAAAATACTGTGAGCCGCTGCCTATTTCGATCGATCCAATCTGTTTTTTGATCGATCGAAAATACTTAAAATTCTTTTAAAAATCTCGGATTGATTTGATCGATCGAAAGTGATTTTCGATCAATCGAAAGTTGCGAATTAGGTTTTTTAAAACACTGTTCTTGACTGATTCAAACACTTTTTCCAAAAGTTTTTCAAACTTTTCTTCTCTCTCCGACTAGGCAAGGCTCCACAGTCAATTTTTTGTTGTTTTCCTCCGAATTTTTTGCAAAGATTCTCTTTCCTCAAGCCGGTAAGTCTCTTTTGCCCTTCCTTTTTGAGTTTATTTTCATTTCTCATGCATTTTTTCATGCATTTTCACTCAAATTTTCGGACCTTTTTCTATTTGGGATTTTTGTTGATTCAAGACCTATTTTGTGAAATTGATCAATGGGTTTTTGTGGGAACATGATATAAACATGATCTTGATGGTTTAATTTGATCAATTTTGGGTTTTGTGAAAAATTGAAATTCTAGGGCTTGTATTAAATCCGAATTGGGGATTTTGTTCAATTAGGTTGAAATTGACTTGTTGTTTTGATGTAATTAAGCATTATAATCTATGTGTTGTATTGTGTAATGCTCAATTCATCAATTTGTTTCAAAAATTATCAAGTGGTTTTTCAAATTTTTGGGGTTTTCGTTAGAAACTCTATGCTCAAGCCAATTTTGTGAAATTGAACTTAATTTGAACTTTGTTTACTGCATTAGTACATGCATCATGACATTGTAACCATTCATGCATCATATAGATTTTTGTTCTATAATTTTTTGTGCTAACTTGCAGTCTGCCCTTGATTTTTTTTTTGTTGGTTTTCTCTTTGTGTCTTTGTCCTTTCCTTAGCACTATGCCTAGGAAGACTAGGGCTCGTAGGTCTAATCCCTCACCTACTCCTTCCCCTCCACCCTTTGACCGAGAGAGGTTTCCTAGTGACATTGTACATGTTATTATGTGTGTTTTTGGTCTGATCAACCAAGTTTGAAAATACCTTGAGCATTATCCAAAACATCTTTTTTGCTTGAGAATTTAAAGGGAGATTGGCTGAAACTTTCTTTGGAGAAACTAGGATTAAAATTTGGGTTTTTGATAAAGCATTCCATTTCATCTCATACTCATGCATTTTGTTTCATTAATTTTAATGCTTTGACGAGTTATTTTCAAAAATTGGTTTGAGTTTTTCAAAACTGTAATTTTTCTCAAAATACTGTGAGCCGCTACCTGTTTCGATCGATCCAATCTGTTTTTCGATCGATCGAAAATACTTAAAATTCTTTTAAAAATCTCGGATTGATTTGATCGATCGAAAGTGATTTTCGATCAATCGAAAGTTGCGAATTAGGTTTTTTAAAACACTGTTCTTGACTGATTCAAACACTTTTTCCAAAAGTTTTTCAAACTTTTCTTCTCTCTCCGACTAGGTAAGGCTCCACAGTCAATTTTTTGTCGTTTTCCTCCGAATTTTTTGTAAAGATTCTCTTTCCTCAAGCCGGTAAGTCTCTTTTGCCCTTCCTTTTTGAGTTTATTTTTATTTCTCATGCATTTTTTCATGCATTTTCACTCAAATTTTCAGACCTTTTTCTATTTGGGATTTTTGTTGATTCAAGACCTATTTTGTGAAATTGATCAATGGGTTTTTGTGGGGACATGATATAAACATGATCTTGATGGTTTAATTTGATCAATTTTGGGTTTTGTGAAAAATTGAAATTCTAGGGCTTGTATTGAATCCGAATTGGGGATTTTGTTCAATTAGGTTGAAATTGATGAAATTGACTTGTTGTTTTGATGTAATTAAGCATTATAATCTATGTGTTGTGTTGTGTAATGCTCAATTCATCAATTTGTTTCAAAAATTATCAAGTGGTTTTTCAAATTTTTGGGGTTTTCGTTAGAAACTCTATGCTCAAGCCAATTTTGTGAAATTGAACTTAATTTGAACTTTGTTTACTGCATTAGTACATGCATCATGACATTGTAACCATTCATGCATCATATAGATTTTTGTTCTATAATTTTTTGTGCTAACTTGCAGTCTGCCCTTGATTTTTTTTCTGTTGGTTTTCTCTTTGTGTCTTTGTCCTTTCCTTAGCACTATGCCTAGGAAGACTAGGGCTCGTAGGTCTATTCCCTCACCTACTCCTTCCCCTCCACCCTTTGACAGAGAGGTTTCCTAGTGAGAAAAACCAAGAGATTTATGATAAGCTGAACCTTAAGAGGAAGATATGGTTTGAGCGTTCTGTCATCTTAGATGAGCTTGATCCTGCCATTAGGGTAAACTTTGAGCGTAGGGGCAGGTTACCCTTGGTGGATATTTCTGATCCTCCTCCACCTGCTACCTTGATTAGAGAGTTCTTTTCGAACATCTCTATCCACATCTATGATTCCAACACTTTGGTAAACAGTTGGATACGATGCGTAGAGTACTCCATTACTCCTAAGGTAGTGGCTGATGCTCTAGGGGTACCTTTGGTACAGCATCCTGTCTACCCATATGATGAGTCTCCTTTGTTGAGTGATGTCATGTCTTACATCACTGGGTCTTCTATCCAGTGGGGTTCTGATCCTAGGATCACCACTGCTGAGCTTTCTAAGTTACACTATCCCTTCTTTAGGATAACGTGTCACTCTTTTTGGCCCATTTCTTATCTTCACACCTTTCCTCTCGAGCGGTGTGTATTCTTGTACACTCTTGTCACTGATGCTCCTATCAGTTTTCCCCATTTGTATCTTCGTTCTTTGAACGAAGTTTATAGGAGTTCATCTTCTACTCATGCCCTTGTTCATCCTATTTTCATTCATAGGATTTTGCTATATCTTGATCTTGGTGGCTTCCCTTCCTCTGAGCCTGTTCATGTGATTGCTCTTATAGGTGCGTCTTTTCTTAGACAGAGGGCTGCTCATCTTCGAGCTGGCTCTAAACACGCTAGGTCTGAGCCTTCTGGGTCCGCACCTCCTCCCTCTTCTTCTACAGGTCCTGCTGGTGAGGTTGTTCCTGATCCTGATGTTATTGCTGCTGCTGCTATTCCTCCACCTCCATCGGATGACTTTGATATCCGTCGACTTTGGAGACTGTCATGACCGTTCAGGCGGCTCATGGTCAGCTTTTGGTGGACTTATTTGATGAGATTCGTGCTTTGCATGTTGATCTGGCACATCTTTGTTCACCCTCACCACCTCTTTTTGATTATGGCTTGTGATTGCTTTTTGGCATTCCGTCACAAAAAGGAGGAGTAGAGTTTGTAGAGGAGTTTTGTAGTTAGGGGGAGACTTTTTTGTTTTGAGGAGCTTACGGAGATGTTAGATTGTATCTAGGCGCTTCACCTTGTATATCATTTTTGGGGTTATTCATGTTAGGGGGAGTAACATTGTTTTTGATATACATGATATATACTTTATTCTTGTTTCTTTGGATTCACTGTTTATTGATTTATATTTATGAGTTATTCATTGATATATGTCTTTATTATGTGTTGTGTGAATCATACAAGAATGTTATACCTGTTTATATACTATTTTCTGTCACACATGCGTTTATGTGTTTGTTGAGTATTTAAGGAATATACAGGTTGATTCAATTGAGCTGCTGTCTACACTTGCAACTAATGGATAGTAGTTAGGATTGAATTTTAGTTTTTATGAGCATTGTTTATGTAAAGGGCTTTTACTTGTAAAACTTTGAGATTTGTGTTTGTGTTTTGTCATGGATTGCTAAAGGGGGAGTTTGTTAGGTTCTAAAGATTTAGGATTTTATGTATTTAGAACTCTAATTTGTATTGTTGGCAAACCATGATCAAAACAGGTTGTTTAGTCTTGTTTAGGCTTAGTCAAAGTTGGGTCTTTCATGTAAAGTTGGAATCGAGAGGCTGCAAATGCATTGGTGCATTTCGGCTTGGCTCAATCGATCGAAAGAAAGACTCGATCGATCGAATCTCGGCCAGAATGCTTTTCTATAGAATTTTCCAACTCAGCCCTAACTCATTAAACGTTTTGGGTTTTCTGTTTTTACCCTAGGTATATAAAGAAAAACCCTAGCCACGTTTTTAGAGTTGCTCCTGTTGTACTGTTGCTCATACTTTTCTGTTTTGTGTAAATCTCTTGTGAGATCTAGAGGAGCTTTCCTTTACATAAAACTTAAGGTTTTCAAGGTAGAGATAGTATCAACATCTTGATGATCAACTCGGTTGCAGCCATTGGAGCTTAAAGAAAAACAAGCGTGGGTGCTTGTAGCTGATTGGAGAATCCAAGAAAGAAAGAGTCCGTGGATTCGGAGCTTGCACGTGGTCGTGTCAGTAAGTTCTACCGGTGGGTAGCATTTGGAAGTCAAGCGGGGAGCTTGTAAGTCCTTTTGTATGAACTTCGATTCTTTCGCATAGTGGATTCAGTTTACCTTGAGGATAGCTAGGTCAAATCTTCCCCAGGTTTTTACCGTGTAGTTTCCTGGGTCATCATATCATTGTGTCTTTTATATTTCCGTTGCTTTATACTTTTGATATGATTGTATGTTTGTGATAACCTAGAATTGCATAAATTGACTGAGTTAATCACTTGGCTAATTAAATAGGTTAATCTGGTTGTTTTAAGGGGTCTAAAACCGGTTAAATATATTTATAAAAGCAGAGACCTTATGTGGGAAAGTATGAGATTCTACCAAGAGGCGCATTCTATGCAAAGAGAATTGAAATATTCTTAAGTGCTACATCAGAGATAAGAACAAATTAAATATTGACTTTTTGTTTTATTTGGTTTAATGTTTCAAGACTTTTCTAATTTAAAAATAAATATTCTATGTATCCTTTGGTTCAATATTTCAAGACTTTTCATCCCTCACACATACACACAAAATCCTTTGCATTTTAATTCACCATTTTACACCTCTTGCACTTTTACCCCTTTATATATACCCAAGGTTTTCTGACCCGGACCGTTCATTGAACCGTAAAAAGGAGAGGTTCAAGGTTTTTAAGATCGAACTGAGGTCGAACTGTGATGATGTAATAATTAATTTAATAATTATTTTAAATATATACAAAAACATTAAATTAATAAAAAAATAGAAAAATCCCAATATTTCTCTACGATTCATTTATTTCTCTATGTTCTCTTTCTTACATATTCCCTTATCTTCCTTTTTGTCCTATCTCTACCAAATACCAATTCCCAAATCCCATCTCAGCCCTCAGTCGTTCCTTTCTTCCTTTTTGTCCTATCTCTACCAAATCCCAGTATTCCCATATCCCAATTCCCAAATCCCATCTCAGCCGTGTATTCAAAATTTTCTTTCAAGTTCCCTTCTTCTTTTTAGCTTTTTAGTTCTCTAAACAATCTAAACTCTCTCTTCTTCCTGATAGTAGCTCTCTCGTTATAGTCAGCTCCAAAGAGTGCCTCTGCTTGTGCTGCAGAATTCTCTTCAAGAAATGCTTGAGCTAATCTCTTTTCCAGAAACTTTCAGAGACAAGGATAAAGCTAAAGGAGAGACAGTGGATTTGAGGATCGAAAAAAAAAAGAAAAAAAGGGCGAGTTGGCGCGTCAGAGGAGCGTTGTCGTGTCGCCGCGAGTCCGATGCGGGTGCGGCGGCCTTGGAGCCGCACCCGTGCTTTCTAGACTCCCAGCAGTTGTGTTTCTTTTTCTTTTGTTTTTCTCTGTGTGTGTGTGTTTTTTTTTTTCAAGGTTCAGATTCAAAGGAAGCAAGGAACCGTGAGAAGCAGTTTGATCACGGTTCTCAGAATTGTGAGGTCCAACCGCGGTTCACACGGGTCCCTGCTTTTTTCCTATAGAGCGGTTCTTGAGGCTAAAAGAATTGCAAAAATGAGCGGTTCAAGGTTTTTTCGGTCAGATCATACGATCCGATTCGGGTTTCAAAACCTTGTATATACCTATCCATAGCCCTTCATGCCATCCCATGTCAAATATACATAGACCAAAAACAATGTCATTTACCTTTAATCCTTTGATAATACCTACCTAGCTCTAACATTGTTGTTTCAATTAATCCTAACTCGTATGAGTTGGCTACAACCAAAGAAGGGGGGCTTGAATTTTATATTGAGTGACAATTACAATTACAATTTTGATGTTAAGGTCGAATGTTGTGGATTTGTGGGTTTTGTAAATAATGTGAATGACTATGGGTGTTTAGAATGTGTATTTTGTTCTATATCAACTTCTATTCTATAATATTCCTTCAAAACAGTTTTTATTTTATTTTATTACTTTAATTGAATAATTATAATAGATATATGTGTGCAATTTATAATTTTTTCTTTTTATGATGAACTCATTACTAATAAAATACTATAACAATTATGATATAATACATGTACAACATTCTCCAAAACTATTTTACATAAAACATTACAATATTATCGTAACTTACTAGTTTTTATAAATAACACATCAAAACATCCAGCTTGACCAATTGTTAAATCCTAGAGTTGACTGAGTTTGATAGTGATGCAATTGTTCAATCGAATCAAAATATTTCACAACTAAGAAGAGCACAAGAAAAGCCTTCCAAATGACAGCTCCTGGGCTAAAATCAAATCACAGAAGAATGAGATATTACAAAAAGGGCCCAAACACTTTTGACATATTTTCACACTTGGATCTTGGACAAAATTGGTGACTTTGGAGTGACATTCGGACGTATAGTTGTCCCAAACTGTGAAATATGGATCCATAAAATTGATACTTTCTTGAAGTATGCGACTTCCTCTATGATGTGGCACTTGGAATTCGTCCATTAGAAGTTCAGATTCCCGGTAATCGCTCCCGAAAAAACAGATATTTTTGAGTTTTGGAGAAGACCTTTACAACCACCCAATTTTGGAGACGCGTAACTCTCTCACCGATAGTCCAAATGACATGAGGTTGGAACCATTCGAAAGGCTAGTTTGCAATCTTTTTGACAATACAAGATTCATTGGAATCGGACATTCACAAGGCCTCACACCAAAGGCGTGAAAACCTGTTGCCAAAAGTGGAAAGATATGGATGTTACTGTTAGGATTAGTGCCCTAAAATCCTTTTGTATGCTATGTATGAAATTATATTATATGTAATAAAGTTGTTTTATTATTATCTAAAATAATGGTAACATGAATATTTGAACATTATCATATAGTCCTTGAGATGCATAGTATGTGATTTATGTGATTTAGTCACAGAAGATATAAATCACAAGTTCTTTGTAAACTTAAAATCTTAGTTCGTAGTCGGTGATTAAATTGGGTATTTCATCTGCGAATACTATAACATGTCAATTAAAATGATTTGTCTTGATCATGGAAGTGAAGGCTTCTAATTGATATGTCAATATGTTTGAAGTGTATAAGGCGTATTGAATAGGACCGCTGTGAGATTTATTATTCTATTAACGACTGTCAAATGAATAATAAATCTCACGACTTTCATTTACATAAACTCTAAATCCTGAGGGAATAGTGAACCCAATCATGAAATGTAGGTTGCTTTAATATATTAGGAGTGAGATCTAAATATACGGTCAAAACCTCAGTATGCTGGCAACCACACATAATGTTGAAAGAACACATATTCTCAAGATGGAATTCATAGTCTCTTTATAGAAATATAAAATATTCCCTTGAGATAAGTTTAATGAGTTTGGTTATTTAGAGTGTTAGGCATAACCACTTTAGTAAAGAGTTACTAAAGTTTATATTTTATGAAATTAGATTTCATAAAATATATATGAATAACTTAAAAGATTAAACCGGGTACTCAATGATTAATATGTAGTAATCTTCAAAGTGACAGTTATATATTATGACTTTGTTTTACTACGAATATTTTCATGAAGGGGTTAAATGTTTAATAAAGTCTTGGGATGTAATTTATTAATAAGGCGTAGAGTGCAATTATATTTATATAGTGGTATTAAATATAATTAATAGTAACTTTGGGCTTGTCAAGAGTTGATAGATAAGTCTAAAACCCATTGGAGCTAATGCTTTATTTGTCCCTTTTGGTCCCACTCCAAGTCATACACTTAATCCCAATTGGGCTGGCCCAAAAGGCTAACACAATTAGATAATCAGTTATTTATTTAATAAGAGTTATTAAATAAAATAACTGCTAAATGTAGAATGATATGCATGATTAAAAGAGAGAAAGATTCAGAGTCTTTTCTTAAGAGACACTTGGTTATTCTCTTGAACAAATACGTATAGAACTGATTGAAAGACCACACATCTTGGGCACATTGTGGAATTGGAGTGAAGATTGAAAGTCTTCCCAAGTTGGATCTTCATTTGTTTTGAATTACACTGCACTAAGGTACGCCTTCTTATTCTTTGTTTCTAAATTCAGATGTTGCATGTTATCTCTCATGAATGAAATAGATCTGTTTATATTTCGCTGCATTTTTTTGTATGAGATATAAAACTGTATTTTTTCATATGTTTTCCCAACAGTTACGAAATATGAGACTTTTTGCACAAACAAGAGAGCAAAAAGAAAAAGCCGATGTTATGAGCTAAAAGCTTTTGTTGCAGCATGTTGCGCTAGAAGCTTTCGGTGCCAACTGAAAGAATTCTGAACTTCAACCTGAAATCATTGCTCACTAAAAATGTAAAACGCAATTCAAGAAATAAAATGGATATATAAAAACAAGGAATAATATATTCCTACTAAAACAAGTTGGTGGTCATTTTATATAAAAGCTCATTCTGTTTGTGGTACCACTAAAAGTGCCAATTAAATATTATAGTCTTCAAGTAATCGTATTTGTTAAAAAGATTTCGACACTACCATATAATTGGTAAAATCCTGAAAAATATTTTTAACCGTCCTAAGCCTATGTATATTCAAGTTCAGTTATATTAATTTGCCCACCACAATCACAGTTTGGGTCTTTCAAGTCATTGCAAAATTCTTTGTCAAGTTTGTGGTCAGGGGTGATACGTTGTATAATATAAGTTCAGTTATATTTTTTATTTTTTGAAGGGGAAACTCAAATTTATTCATTAATATGAGAAAGACAGGTTACATCAAAAGCAAGTTGATTACTAACAACATGAGGAGTATCCTCTAGCCACAGAACTTCATCAGAAACATAATTAAAAGATCTAGCTAGCCCATGGGTTGCTATGACTTCACCTCTTCAGTACCGGATGATTATTACTCATTCCCATCCGATCTACTTCTCTCAAAAAGGCACATCAAAATTGAGTTTATATTTTATCCGTGGGTGGTGGTCTCCAAATGTGGTGGTGTCCACTGGTAGCTCCACGTTAGAGCTGACCTGGGAAAAAAGAATCATTATTATATGTAAAATTTAAAAATTTTATGATTTTTTTACCTTTAAAAACAAGTGTGACCACCCTAAAATTTTTTAAGCTCAATATAATTAAACTTTGGACAAAGTTTAGCAACAAATTAACTTGGTTGTAGACTAAGACAACAACTCCACTCGATATTTTTTTTAATAGATACAAATTTTGACAGATTCACAATTAGATTACTTTTTTTTTCTTATATCCTCCATGCCTGCAAAACTTCAAAAAGATCAAAGATCAATAGCTTATGTCATCAATCAAATGTTTAAATTTCGAGTTTTTGTAATCTAAAATTATACACAAAAAATAAGTTTATGAATCAAATAGTAAATAACATCCGATTGACATGAAATTTGACATGCATTTTAAGAACATAAATAACATACAATTCAATAGTTAGATTTTCAAAATATATAGTCATGTTAATTTGTTTAATGAAAGTTGTAGTCTTAGCTGCAACTAAATTTGTAGTCAAATTTTGTGCTCAAACTTTGTTCCTCTTAACAATATATTGAGCCCTTATAAACAAAAAGAAAAATCCAAGAAAAAATTTATTTAACTAAAATTTTGAAAAAGATGTAACTTGCAGCATTAATAATGAGATTATCACACAACGATTTCTAAATAAATAAAAATTAGAAGAAAATTGTAAGACTTCATGTGTAAGGATCGCTTTTGAATTCCTAGACCAACATGTGGATGGACTTAGGCCCAAAAAGCCCACAACAATGAATTTATCGAGAATGGGTTGAAAAACTGAGCTCTAGTTAACCAAACAACAAGTTAAGTAGGTCTTGATGACAAAAGAGTAAAAATAAATATGTTCGAATTGAACAAAAATGTCTTTGGCAAAGTCCAAGGAGACTGTTTCTTATATAGTGTTCTTACGTAGGGTTACAAGTCTGATTCTAGATTGCTATAGTATTTCTTTCTTGATTTTTCGATCCTTCTTCTTGTTGCCCTCTCACTTCTTTCATACTTTCTTTCCTTTTCATCTCCACCTTCCACGTGCATGCCAAATGGTTGGTGTTGATACTTGTCCCATCAGCACCCCTCATAAGTCTCCATGTAGTAGCTGTAAGGCTGAAAGCCACTGTTCAGGTATCATCTCCACATTAATGCGGCCAAAGAGTTAGCTGCAGAGCATTTAACGCGGTGGCAGTAGCTTTCTCCAAAGATATTTTAGGACACTTCCTTATCCTGAGTTCTCATAGTGCCTATCCGTATCAACTGAGTGTTCCTGGGATGTTTCCCCAGACTACAGGTCACCTCTACAGACCTCGGCCTTGGTTAGCCGAGGAGGCTCTCATCTTCGGCACAACCCTCCGGACTGTTATAATCAAAACTAACTTCTTCACTTGCCAATAGGGGCTCTTTTAGCAATGTTTCCCCTTTTAGGACGCCATCTGTCCTCGGCTTGGGCCTTAGATCCATTCTATACATAAATAATGGGCTTTGGGGCCCAATGCTCCTACAATAGCCCCTCGAGATTCTTCTTTGCCTCCTCGGGAAGAAATGAGGATTTCGACGTCACTATAGTCGCCCTATACTCTCCGCACCCTACCTTTGTCAGTGAAGACACCTTTTTAACTGCCCAAGGCACGTTCCTGATGCCTTGGCGTTCGAGATTCATTTTCATTTAATTCTTAGGGCTTCCTATTCCCCACGTTCTACAGCGTGATGCAAATCCAACAGCTGATGTTTTTGTTGGGTACCGAGCGGGAATTTCCCACTTCTTGCTTCCTCCTTGATATAAATACCTTTCAAATCAACTTCTCCTCTCACTTTAGCATTCATTCTGTTCTAGTGCACATACCTTGAACCTTCACACCTTTTCAACTCACCTGAGCCCTTACAAATACCAAAGGCCTGTTTGAGGACACCCTTACTCTTTCTATAAATCTTCTTGAACTTTTACTCTTTACTTTTCTATACATTCTTCTTCTCTTCACATTCTTTCTTTTTATCCTCGGCTCCACTCTCCCTTCTCGATCTCTTTAGTTCTTCTAAGCCTTCCTAGAAATGGGTAGATTCAAAAGCTCAGTAGACTCTGAAGAGGGAATGGCTAATTTTAGGGCTAAGTATAAGATCCCTCCAAGGGCGGGCACTAGGTACTGCAAAGAGGGACAATGGCACACAGATAGGCAAGAGGGAGAAGTAGTTATCCCAATGATTGCCTTCATAGAAGGAGAGATGAGAATCCCTATGGGTACTATTACCCGAGATTACCTTAGGGCCCATAGGTTAGCTCTTACCCAATGCGCCCCAAACATGTTTAGAATACTAGGGTGTGTAGATGCCCTCAATGAAAAAATGGGCTTAGGGTTGACTCACCACAACGTCAACTGGATCTATAACCTCCACCACCTCACCGAGCAGCGGTATTACCTTAAGTCTAGATACCTCGAGGCCAGACTTATTCAATGGCTCCCCGATTCCAATAAAGGCTTAAAGAAAGACTTCCTAATTATATCAGGGGAATGGCACGATGGCCTCCCTTGTTTGACGAGGGAGGGCAAACCAAGTGGGGTTCTAGGTTTAGATTCACAAAGTTATTCCCGTTTTCTTTTTCTTTAACTTATGTCTATACCTAAAATTTCCTTTGAATTGAACACTGCTAATGTTATCTTTCTGTCTCTTTCGATGGTTCTACAGACCCACACGTTGCCATGCCCAACCTCAGTCTTGTAAACAAGGAGAGTTTGGATGAGATCTTGAAGGCCGAGGTCTTTGTCCACTCTGACAGTTAACTTAGGGCAACCCACCTGATATTGGACTATACCCCAATCTCGAAGAGTTTTAGCGCCTAAGTGCGTTATAAAGGCCAACGACATGCGCCTACAAAGGATCAGGGTAGCCGCACCAGGTTTCCTTCTTCTTGGTCCAAAACCAGAGGGCGTCCAAGTTACAACTCCTATATTTGAAGGCATCCCAAAGGTAGCCTCGCCGCCATTACAAACCATTGGAGTGGCCACCTCTTCCCACCTCGCCAGCACTGAAGAGGGAGAGATAGTTGACGTACCTGACTCCGAGGACGAATTTGAAGTCTTCGATCAAGCCTGGTCTCCAGAAACCTCAACTTTTGACTTCGGCCCTCCATTCAGTCCATTAATAGACGAGATGGGGATCTAGCGCAAATAGAGGTCTAGTCTCCAGGAATTGCTAGAGTCCCAACCGGGGAAAGACGCACTTGGGAAGGCAGCCCAAGCAAAGGCTCTCCCACCGACCCTGCCTCTCCAACTTGGACCTGCTGATCTCAAAAGAAAAAGGGAATCTAAGGGCAAGGAAGTGGTAGAGGCTAGAAAAAACCCCCTTCTCTCAAGAGGACGAGGCCCAAAGAGTGGCCAAACAAGTTAAAATGGGGCAGAGGGGTACTGAAAGGAGGAATGACCTTTCGGCCAAGCCCTCAGCCTGGCTCTCTACCCCAATGCTGGATGGGGCCCCCAACTAGATGATGCTTCTATTAGGGATTTCTAGGGCGGAAAGGCCGGTTATGTGGTCGACACGGTGGACAAAGCTCTGCTGCTCCCTGAGGACATGGCCAAGCTGCAGTCTATGAGGAGCCAAGAGGTCTTCCTCAGCCTCAAGAGATATCTGGCTATGGTACAACTCTACTTGACCCCTTTTTCTTCTTTTTCTTCCCTTTTCTCTGGTTACTTTCCTTATTTTCCTTTTCTAACCTTCATTTCTTTCCTTGGCAGGCTGTTCAAGCCTCCTTCCAAGCAGAATAGATGACCAACTACTGCCATCGGTAGATGAAGGAGGAGGAAGGAAGGCGTAATGTTGTCGTGAAGGCCTTCAATGTGGCTGAGCGGAGCATTCAAGAGCTAAAAAAGAAGCTGCAAGAAGAGGAAATATGCAGCAGCTGCTCTTAAGAACGTCAAGAAGCAAGCCGAGAGCTAGAGGCTACTGCTTTGTAATGCTGAAGATCAGGTGGCCGCCTCCAAAACCCAAATCACAGCGCTTAAAAAGAAATTGGAGGAGGCCAAGAAGGCAAAAGAGCAAGCAGAGAGGGCTCGGGATTAGGCTGAGTAGGACGGGTACGACGCTGGGATGGTAGAGACCGAAAAAGCCTTTAGGGCTGAGGTCT
Organism: Quercus suber; assembly: GCF_002906115.3. Classification (NCBI taxonomy): domain Eukaryota; kingdom Viridiplantae; phylum Streptophyta; class Magnoliopsida; order Fagales; family Fagaceae; genus Quercus; species Quercus suber. The sequence goes on along the minus strand of NW_027069645.1, from coordinate 12,955 downwards.
CGGGAGTATGCAGGACGTATTGCTCCCAAACATGGTATGAAGCTCTTAACCAGGCCGGGGTTGAGGCTTCATCCCCACTAAGGAAGGCAGAGAATGTGTACTTCCCTCCTACCATCCAACGGCTTACTCCTTCAGGTTCAAGGATTGACGCCGAGCCCGTGGGGGAAGTGGCAAGCAAGGACAGCACAACCAATGTTACAACCTCCTCTACCAACCCCTCTGAGAAGGTTGAGTTGCCTGGGGCTACCGAAAAAGAAAATAACACAAATCAAGGGGTGGCCCCCGATGCATGAAGCCCCCCACCCACTGCCCAGGACACTCTTACAGAAAAAGAAGCATCTACAACAATGGAGATTGTTCTGGCTTCTCTGCCCTTGCCTGCCAAACCTGATTCTTCAAGCAAAGGCCCTGAAGCCTTAGAGGCTGTATCTACTCAGCCTATTAAAGACCTTTCAAAGGAGAAAATTGTGATAAAAAAGAAGTAGAATTTAGTGCAATTTTTCTTTTTGTGTTGTTTATTTCTTCTTCTTTTCTTTTCTTTTTTTGTGCGCAACTTCTGTTTTAGTTCCCCAATTTTGTAAGGAAGTTGCTCATTTTATACTCAATCTGCCTTCCTTTAAGGCATTGATTAATGAAAGTTATGTATATTTTCTTTCTTCCTATGACTTCTATTCTGATGTTGACATGGCTTCGTCTTACTTAACGTTTTATAAGCATAGTACTAAGGTAAAACCCCTTTTCATTAATCCACATAAGTAACCAAGAAACCGTCCCCTTTCATCTGGTCAGTAGTAGAATAAGTTAAAACCCACTAAGTCCACTACCTCGGCAAGGCATAATTTCCATTTCAAAAACATACATAGTGGTATAATCTACATACAAGTTTAAACTTACTCCACTCTCTACTTATTAATAAGTTTAAAGAAGCAGGGGGACAATCAATTCTTGAACACATACAGATGAGCCTGTGAATACTTTAAGTGATGCCTCATGAATATCCACTTGAGTTTGTTAACTTAATGAGGAATTTTGTAGTTTAGAGAAGCTAATCATATTTGATATTTAAGCAATTGATAAGAAGTACTTACTTTACCTTTAGTATGTAATCCAAAGAGGTAGAAACAAAACAAAGTTTTGCCCAGATACTTGTCAAAGATGATAGGAAGTAGCAACGTTTTAAAGATATCAATTTACCCAGGGTATGTGGTCCGAGAAGCCAGGCATGATCGAGGTTCTGTTTGACACTTGGATAGATTCCTAGGAGTATTAATTTCCCCAAAGCACGTGGTCCGAGGAGCCAGGCATAGCTAAGGTTCCGTTTAAAACTTGGCACAATGATTAAAAAATATCAATTTTCCCAAGGTATGTGGTCCGAGGAGCCAGACATAATCAACGTTCTATTTGATACCTAAATAGATGTCTAGGAGTATTAATTTTCCCAAAACATATGGTCCGAGGAGCCAGACATAGCTAAGGTTCTGTTTAATACTTAGCGCAATGATTAAAAGATATTAATTTTCCCAAGTTATGTGGTCCGAGGAGCCAGGCATTACCAAGATTCTATTTGATACTTAGATAGATAGTAAAAATGCATATAACAAACCCAAATAGGGTGAAGAACAACTTCATTAATAGTAATACCTCTTAAGGTTATTTACATTTCAAGGACGGGGTACAGCCTTCTCCTCTAGGTCTTCAAGATAATATGTGCCTATACTAGCCACTGATGTTATACGATATGGCCATTCCCAGTTGGGTCCCAATTTTCCCCATGCTGGGTTCTTGGCCGTTCCTATAACCTTTCTTAAAACCAAGTCTCCTAGTGTCAGTTGTCTTAGTTTTACATTGGCATTATATCCTTGTTTGAGCTGTGTTTATAATAGGCCAATTGGACCATGGCATTTTCTCTTTGTTCTTCAATTAAGTCTAGGCTCTTTTCCAACAGCCCATCATTGCTACTCGGAGAAAAAGAACTTGTCCTCAGCGTAGGGAACTCAGTTTCTAAAGGAATGACAACCTCAGCCCCATAAGTCATTAAAAAAGGTGTCTCCCCAATAGACCTATGAGGTGTGGTCCGGTACATCTAGAGAACATGTGGTAACTCTTCTACCCATTTTCCCTTCGCGTTGTCCAATCTCTTTTTGAGCCCAGTCACTATGACCTTATTGACAACTTCAGCTTGTCCATTTCCCTAGGGATATGCTAGGGTGGAATACCTGTTTGCTATGCCCAGTTTACAACAGTATCTCCAGAATGCCTTGCTATCAAACTATAACCCGTTGTCCGAGATGAGGGTATGGGGAATCCCAAACCGTGTGACAATATTTTTCCAAACGAATTTCTTGGCATCCAAGTCCCTGATATTTGCTAGTGGTTTAGCTTCAGCCCATTTGGTGAAATAATCTGTGCCAACCAACAGATACCTCTTATTCCCTGCTGCCTTAGGGAAAGGTCCCATAATATCCAAGCCTTATTGAACGAAAGGTCAAAGACTAGACAAAGGATTAAAGACCCTCCCAGTTTAGTGAATGTTTGGGGCAAACCTCTGGCACTGGTCACACTTCTTCACATAGTCTTGTGCTTCTTTCTGCATATTTGGCCACTAATAGCGTTGTGTGAGGGCCCTACGTGATAAAGATCTGCCCCCAGTGTGGCTCCCACAAATTTCTTCATTTAATTCTTCTAAAAGTAGCTCTACCACTTTAGGGTGTATGCACATCAAATATGGGCTAGAGAAGGATCTTTTGTACAACTTTTGGTCCTCGGACAACCAAAACTGAGGAGCCTTCCTTCATACCTTGTCAGCCTTAGACTTGTTCTTTGGCAAAACATCTTCCTTAAGGAACAGTACAATAGAGTCCACCCAACTAGGACCCACCCTTATTTGATGAACATGAGCCACGTTTCCTCTTATCCTCGTAGGTCTACATAAGTCTTCCACAAGGATCATTTAAGGTAAACTTTGCGCCGAGGAGGTTGCCAGTGTGGCAAGAGAGTCCACATGTGTATTTCTATTTCTAGGAACTTGCAATAAATTAAAAGATTCAAATCCAGACTATAAGTGTCTGACCTGGCTTCAGTATTCCTGCATCCTGGGATCTCTAGCTTCTAACTCTCCTTGGACTTAGCCCACAACCAGCCTCGAATCAAAGAATACCTCCACTGCTTTTCCACCCATTTTCTGAACCATGGTCATTCCTACCAGTAGAGCTTCATACTCGGCCTCATTGTTTGTGGCCGAGAAGCCTAATCTCAGGGATTTCTCAATTGTGATCCCTTCTGGGGATATCATCACCAGCCCCACTCCAGATCCTCTATGATTAGCTGCTTGTAGACAACCAATTTTACAACTTGCATTTAACCAACCGGTAGATCTTTAGATTTGTGATACAAAACAAATCTTGATGTTCTAACGATCATAATGGTATGTCATGGGTTTTGACCGGACCACCTGATCAAAAGTTATCATACAAATAATTTTCAATGATCATGGTTCACCTACACGATGAGCCTAATCACGTCCTATTTTAAACACTTAATTTTAATTGGTTCTCACAAGAATTAATTTAAAATTAATTAACTGTAATTTTTGATTGGATTTCATTTTTTTTTTAAGAAATAATAAAAAAATGTTTTCTTACGGCATCTTATCTGCTCATTTAAAAATTGTTTTTGGAGATATGATCCACGAAAAATTAAAAAAAAAAACAAAAAAAATGCTCAAAAAAACGTTACTATTTTCAGCAGTAACTTGAATCGCATTTTTGGCCTGGAAAACGTTGAAATTTGGTTTTCTCTATTTCTATAAAAGTTGTAGAGAATTGAATTTCCTTTCAAAAAAATTTTTTTTTGAATCAATTGAAATTTTGAGTAGAAAGTTAGAGCCAAAATACGAATCAGGTGCAGCATCATCTTCAACTTCCTTTCAAAATTCAAATGGGGATTAACACCAAATCCGTTCCAGCTTATTTAAACAGGTTATCTCCTTCCTTAGCTTCAGAAGAAAGCTAATAACTTAGCTTTAAAGCTAAGCCATCTCTTCCCCTATAAATAGAGAAGATCTCTTCCATTTTCTGGACCCCGAATTCCCTCTAAAGAGCTAGTGAGAAAGCAGCAAAGAAAAACTGTTGTGCAACCATTGTTCTTACTTTGGTTGTAGTTTAGTACTTCCTTGCTTTCTCCCTAGCCCTTTAAGTGATCACTTCCCTCTTTTAATTTATGTTCTATGCTAGTAAGTAGTTAATTATATTCTTAACTTTCTACACATGCTTGAATAAATGCTTAACAAGTCATTATTTGTTTCTTTCATGATATGCTTGGATGAACATGCCTATATGTCTCATTGATATTCCTTTTACAAGCTTAGATGAACACTTCTAGGCTAAAGCACAATTTTTTCTTGAATGCTTAGATGAACACTTCTAGGTTAAAGCCCAACTTTCCCTTGAATGCTTAGATGAACATGTCTAGGCAGTTGTTCTACTTTTTTTAAATGCTTATACGAACATGTATAAGTATTTTGATTTTCTCTAGATGGACATGTCTAAGAGATTTTTCCTTTATTTTTTTCATAATTGCTTGGATGATCAAATATGCTTAAATGTTTTATTTTATTTTATTTTGTTCTCTCTACAATTATGTTGATAACAAATAACATGACAACTTTGTTTTTTCTTCACAAGCTTAGATGAACATGTCTAGGCTAGGAATTCTTTGTTTACACTAATTTCTTGGATGAACATGCCATTACCTTCATGCTTTCTTTACATTAAAATTGTTATCTAACAAATTTCATTTTTTGTTTCTCTTTATGTCAAATTCCTCTAACACATATTTGTTTACAATTCCTGCAAATTAACATATTTATATGACATATTGTTTGTATTTGTTTGACATGACATGATATTGGCCACCTTAACCTAGGAGACTGGTTTTATCGGACGAGATGGGTGCTTAATCCCTTCCCATCTCGTAAATTAGCCTCCGAACCAAGATCAAGGGTTCTAGACTATGCTCTTGTATATGCAATTTTACATTTTTTAGAATGTAACTAGGAAATAAAGCAATGTAATTTACTTTTCTTAGATTGTATCTAGGACAAAAAAGTATTGTAAATTTTTGTTACAAATTGATGTAAATTGTCATATACATTAATACAACAGAAGTATTTTTTATTGAAGGTTTTCTTATTTTTCCATTTAAATTAAATAAGTGGCGACTCCATGTAAAACCCTCAATCTCGAGGGGAGTACATTTTACACTGCTCCATCCATATAGACCTTCCATGACAGAGGTTTTTGTACGGAGATTACTCCAACCGATTTTCCATCCATGTTCTGCTCATCTACCCTCTCCTCTACCGGAGATTTAATAAACTCAGCTACCAGGTTGGTAAGGACCTGACCTTTGACAGAGGTGCAAGGCATGTATTTGATATCAGAGGCCCCTAGAATCGTGCCCCACTTTGCAATTCTCCCTGTGTAATCAGCACTCCGAAGTAGAGATTTAAGCGGAAGTTGGGTCAGGACAACAACCGTGTGTGACTAAAAATGGTGGGGAAGCTTACGCGTAGCATGTACCACGGCCATAATAGCCCGCTCCAATGGTAAGTAATGAACCTTGGCCTCATGCAATGACTTGCTCACATAATAAACCGGCCTTTATACACCACTATCAACCTATATTAGCACCAAACTCACCGCGTGGGAGGCCATTGCAATATAGGCAAACAAAACCTCATCCACCTCGGGTCTTGACATGATGGATGGCCAAGACAGATATTCTTTCAACTGCTGGAAAGCCAGATCACACTCCTAGGTCTATTCAAACCCCTTTCACTTGTTTAATAACTGAAAGAAAGGCCTACACCTATCCGCTGATGGAGAGATGAATCGATTTAGAGCAGTAGTCATCCATGTAAGCTTCTGGACTTCTTTGAGATTCTGAGCTGGTTACAGATTGTTGATCGCCTTAATCTGATCGATATTGACTTCAATTCCATGGTGTGTGACCATGTAGCCTAAGAACTTTCCTGATCTGACACCAAAAGAACACTTGGAAGCATTAAGTCGTAGCTTATGTTCCCTCAAGATGGCAAAAATATTTCCAAGGTCGTAAACATGCTCAGACTCTGCCTTGCTCTTTACCACCATATCGTCGATATAAATTTCGATGTTTTTTCCTAGCTGTGGCTCAAACATCCTGGTCATCATCTTTTGGTAGGTAGCCCTTGCATTCTTCAAACCAAAGGGCATCACCTTATAATGGTAATTTCCAATAGGAGTGACAAAAGCTGTCATCTCTTGGTTGTCCAAAGATAAAGGTATCTGATGGTATCCTTGAAAGGCATCTAGAAAACTCATCCGAGGATGGCCCACAGTTGCGTCCACCAGCTAGTCAATCCGAGGCATGGGGAAAGGGTCATTTGGGAAGATGTTGTTCAAGTCTGTAAAATCTATACATACGCGCCACTTTCCAGTCTTCTTCTTTACCACTACTGTGTTAGCCAGCCATTCAGGGTAAAAAAAACCTCTTTTATAGCCCTAACCCGCTTAAGTTTTATCACCTTATCCTTGACATCATCAAAGTGTTCCTTGGATGAACGCCGAGGTGGTTGCTTCCTAGGGGTGATAGATGGACTGACATTCAGATGATGGTAGATAAAGCTCGGATCCACTCCCGAAGCTTTGTAAGCATTCCAAGCGAATACATCAACGTTCCTCTTGAGAAATTTCACCAATTCCTTTTTCTCCTGAGGTGGTAGTTGAGCTCCAACCTGAAAAAACTTTTCCAGATCATCACCTATGGCAAATTTCTCTAAATTTTCACATTTGGCCTCCTCGGCTAGCCCCTTTACAGGTAATTCTAGAGACTTTGACTACTATAAGCCTCCCTTAACCGAGGCTGAGGACTCATCTGCTAGTTGATGCAAAATTGCAGACACCAGGCACTGCCTAGCCATGGATTGGTTTCCTACCAGCTCCTTAATCTGGTCTCCTGATGGATACTTCACCTTCTGATGAAGAGTTGAAGAAAAGCACCTAGGGTATGAAGCCGAGGTCTGGCCACAATAGTCGTGTAGGGGGAGTATGCATCCACCAGTATGAAGTCCACTTCTACTACCTCTAAGCTTGCCTGTACGAGTAACCTAATCTGGCCATTTGGGATAACAACCTTCCCATCAAAACTTACCAGAGGTGAATCATAGGCTGTCAGATCTTCAGGTTTTAAGTTCAATCCTCTGTACAAGTCAGGGTACATGATCTTTATAAAACTATCCTGGTCCACCATTACTCTCTTCACATCATACCCCTTATTCTGAGGGTGACCACCAGAGCATCATCATGTGGTTGGATGGTTCCAAACTTGTCCTCGTATGAGAAACTCAATGAAGGTCGGACTTCCAGTCTAGCTCTCTTCGGCCTGGAGTTAGTGTCCTCGGCTAATGATCTAGTTACAGACATCACCCTGGAAGGATGAGAACCAGTTCTCCTAGGTGTAGCAAAAATGACATTAACTATACCTAATGGAGGCTTGGGAAGGGTACTCCCTTGAGCCCCTAACCTCGACTAGACCTCTTGTCCGTTAGGTCAGTACAGAAACTGTTGCAATCTCTCCTCTTTGACCAGTTGCTCCAAATGGTTCCACAACGTTCGAAAATCCTCGGTCGTATGTCCCCGCTCTTGGTGGTACAGGCAATGAAGGCTCTAGTTGCGCCTCAAAGAGTCTCCACTCATCTTGTTTCAGCCATTTGAAGTATGGCTCGTTCTTGATCTTCTCTAAAACTTGATGCACCGATTCTCAGAACATAGTGTTTACCACTTGAGGCGCTGCAGGCCCAGATTATCTGGCAAAATCCCTTCGGGGTCTGTTATTGTTATAGTGGTCTGACCTTAAATCCTTCCTCTCCTGAGGGATAAACTTGCCCTTCCCTTTATCTTGCTGCTGGTCCTCTTCAACCCTCTTATTCTTGTCAATCCGATCTATGAGCTGGCGTATACTAGTAACAGGTTTCCCAGTCAAAGACTCCCTTAAGCCATGCTCGGTAGGTAAGCTGAGCTTGAAAGTACTGATGGCTACATCATCAAAATCACCATCTATCTCGTTGAACATCTCCCGATATCTATCCGAATATGTTTTCAAGGTTTCTTCTTCTCTCATGGACAAAGACAACAAGGAAGCCAAAGGCCGAGGAACCCTGCTGCACGTAATAAAGCGGGACCTAAACGCTTGAGTGAGTTCCTTAAAGGAATCAATGGAACCTGCCCTCAGACCATTGAACCACCTCATTGCCACAGGTCCCAAACTAGATGGGATTACCTTGCACATCAAGGGTTCGTTCTTGGAATGTACAACCACAGGGTCCGTTCTACCATTGTACATGGTGAATGTGGGTTGTGTGAACTGCCGAGGAAGTCTCCCTCCCTCAATCCAGTGCGTGAAAGGTGACCTAGAAATTTGGTTGAGTGCTTTACTCATAGCATCGTTTCTCAGGCCTACCAAGGACGAATTTTTGTTTCTATGCTCATGATGATGGTCCTTATCATATGAGAAAGACTCACTAGGGGGAGTCCTTGATCTGTGCCTATAGCTGCCATCCTCTTCATCATCAGAAAAGAAGTCAGAATTGGGAGTTCGCTTCCACCGTTCATGGCGCAAGCTTCTCTTAAGGTGATCAATCTCCTTCTGCATGTTTCTAGCATTCTCTTCATAAGAGACGTGGTTTTTACCCTGAAATTGTCTTTTATTGGTATAGGTAGTATGTACGCTTCCCTCTTGGTCCCTTTTTCGTTCAAGATCTTGGAAGTGATCTTGACACTGCGAACCCATAGATTCCGCCTAGTGTGGACCTGAACCTACCATCATTGAAAGTTGGATTCACTATAACACAAGTATTTTCCACAAACGGTGCCAATTGTAAGGACCGCTTTTAAATTCCTAGACCAATGTGTGGATGGACTTAGGCCCAAAAAGCCCACAACAATGAATTTATAAAGAATGGGTTGAAAAACTGGGCTCTAGTTAATCAAACAACAAGTTAAGTAGGTCTTGATGACAAAAGAGTAAAAATAAATATGTTCGAACTGAAGAAAAATGTCCTCGGCAAAGTCTGAGGAGACTGTTTCTTATATAATATTCTTAAGTAAGGTTACAAGTCTGATTCTAGATTGCTACAGTGTTTCTTTCTTGATTTTTCGATCCTTCTTCTTGTTGCCCTCTCACTTCTTTTATACTGTCTTTCCTTTTCATCTCCACCTTCCACGTGCATGCCAGCTGGTTGGTGTTCATACTTGTCCCATCAGCACCCCCCATAAGTCTCCATGTAGTAGCCGTAAGGCTAAAAGCCACTGTTTAGGTATCATCTCCACATTAATGTGGCCAAAGAGTTAGTTGCAAAGAATTTAATGCGGTGGCAACAGCTTTCTCCTAAGATATTTTAGGACACTTCCTTGTCCTGAGTTCTGATAGTGCCTATTCGTATCAACTGAGTGTTCCTGGGATGTTTCCCCTTCATGATAGGTCACCTCTACGGACCTCGGCCTTGATTAGCCAAGGAGGCTGTCATCCTCGGCACAACCCTTTGGACTGTTATAATCAAAACTGACTTCTTCACTTGCCAATAAGGGCTCTTTTAACAACGATTCCCCTCTTCAAACGCCATCTGTCCTCGGCTTGGGCCTTAGATCCATTCCATACATAAATAATGGGCTCCAAGGCCCAATGCTTCTACGTCATGTATTTGGGTTTTTTTTTGGCTTTGATTTTTGGTTGTTGTCAATATATGAATTTATCTTTTTATTAGATTTTGTTTAATTTAGGTTTCTTCATGACCAGCTTGGAAAAAATTCCTGGAGCCACCACTGGTGTCGTCATTGTGGTTATGTAGTGTGGATCGATAGAGTTGTGCTCACTGTACTCCTTAATGTATTCTCATGCAGATTTATTGATGGCTTTGTAACATATACACTAATATTTATTAATAATTATGAAAGACCTTATAATCTCTCTCTCTCTCTCTCTCTCTCTCTCTCTCTCTCTCCCTCTATATATATATATAACGGAAACCTTTGACTTTTTATTGACCTCTCCAGAGCTTGCCACATTATTATCATTTTTTTAAAATAAAATTATTTTTTATTTAATCCAAACTTAATAAGGAGTGAAACTCTATCTCTCTAGCAAGCCTAACTTAAACTCAAACTCATCATTATCATTTTCTTAAACAAAATTATTTTTTTTAGTTCAAACTTAACAAGTAGTAAAACTCTATCTCTCTAACAAGTCCAACTTAAACTCAAATTCAAATGTTGATAATTTATCTCCAAATTTGCAAGGTTAATCATGAAAACTATAAAAGTAATACAAACCCCAATATATATATATATATATTTTTTTTTTTTAAGCCGAGAAGAGGTATGAGCTCTTTTTCTGTTATTTTCTTCTCCTCTACTTTGTTGAAAAAAAATTTTATTTTATGGTTTTTCATGTATTTTTAAAAAGTAATTTTCATACATTAACCACCAAACTCTCTTTAGATGTTTTTTACAAGATAAAAAAGCTTGCAATAATTGAAATTTAAGGTTGCCACTACTGCATGTGTCTTTGCTTCATCTCAAGATATGAAAGTATGTTAATTTCTTGGGCAGAAAGCTTATATACGATATATTAAGAGAAGGTATGGCTTTCATTACTTCAATGTAAGCTCCTGCTCAACATTTTTAGCATGGGCCACATGCTAATAAGTTTTGTTTAAAGTTTAGACCATTTAAAATTTAAAACTTATTGCTTTATGGGTTCGTGTACTTTTTTCTTTTTCTTATATTTCTCTTTTGAATAGTCATATATTTTTTAAATTGTTTCAATAACTTACTATTTAATTAAATATCTTTTTAGCATTTTGGAAGTTTTAACATCTGAATTTGTGTAGTCACACACACACATATATTATTTATAATTTGTAAGCTCTGAAGTTTTTGATTCCTTTCAATAGTTATAGTCATGGATTATTCTTTTGAATGTAACCCATCTTTCTCTTATATTTCTCTACTGTATAGTCATATATATTTTGTTTTGTTTCAATAATTTCTAAGTAGTGAATCATCTGACAAATTTTTCTTCATCAAATTGTAACACAAATTGAAGTCATACAAGAGCAAATCATGCATCATAGTTTCTTAATCAATTTAAGATTTTATAAAATTATTTTAGTTTACCTCACAAATATGTAGGTTCTCGTGCATAGCATGGGTTAGTGACTAGTCTAATATATAAGACAAACCATCATGGGAATAATTTAAAAAAAAAAAAATCAAAGGAAGATATTTCAAACTCCTAAAATATTCACGATCAATTCATTTAACGAGTTTCTAAAAAAAAAATTTCATTTAATGAGTCACAACATTCAAAGTTATGAAATTTCAAACAATAATTAAATCAAACTTTCTTTCACGTGCGAGTTATAAAAATTATAATTTCCATAATTTTTAACACATAACTAGGAATAGGGAAATGAAAATAGTTCCACACAAATATCAATTTTGAGATTATAGATTAGGTGAAAGTACATAATTGGTCTTTGAAGTTTTCCTATTAAGCACTATCGTCCCTCAAGTTTCAAGTGAGCGCAATTAGTCCATAGAGCTTAAAAAATGAACACAATTGGTCCTACTATTAACAGCAACTAGTTTCTATACCTATGTGGCTAACAGAGCAATAATATGACAATTATTATGTCTTCAAAAACGTGGCTAGGGTTTTATTTATATACCTAGGGTAAAAACATAAAACCCTAAACGTTTAATGAAGTAGGGCTGAGTTGGAAATTCTGCAGAAAATTCAACCTGTGCGATTTTCGATCGATCGAGTCTATTCTTCGATCGATCGAGCCAGGCCGAGAGTCCCAAGTACTTCTGCAGCCACTCGATTCCAACTTTACAATATTAAACCAACTTTGATCAAGTCTAAATAAGACTAAATACAATGTTTTGATCTTGGTTTGCCAACATTACAAATTAGAGTTCTAAATACATAAAATCCTAAGACCTTAGAACCTAACAAAAATAATTAAAAAGTTATTACATAAGAATGTGATAATTGATATAATTCGTTCAAGTGGACAAGTTGATTTATTTATAATATGATGTCGAGACTATTCTTTCCGCGTGAGTAATGATGTGATAACTGATAACTGATAGTCTGGTAGGCGGAAAATTATTGGGTAGTCCTCACTCGTTCCTTTCTTAATATTTACCGAGTAGTCAATTATGTTCTGATTACAAAAAAATATTACAAAATTACCTATAGGAATTACCACAATTTTATTTTTTTTATAAATATTTATAATACAATATATTCAAATATGTGACAATTTTATCAATTTTATATTATATAAATTAAAATTTTAATAATAAATTATTTCATATAATATCAAATACAACAAAAAAGAATGAGAAGAGAAATTAAGAAAACAATAGAAAAAAGGGGGACCACTCATTTCCTTAAATTAAAAAATAAAACTCATCTTTTATGATGAAAATTTTAAGTCTCGCTTCATTTGTACACACGAGTTAAGTTACAAACGCCAAAAAAAAAAAAAAAATCCTTAGAAAAATTGAGTAGGTAAGGTTTTATTAGTTCTTATTTAGACTTAGTACTAATATTACTTTTTTTTATCTGCCATTGATAATCTACTAATTTTTTTCCTATAAATTCCTCTCTGCCACATATAGAGATTGAACAAGATCATATCAGTCGTTACATGTGCAATTCCAATACAAGTTGAAATTGACCAAAACACACCAAAATAAATTGGAATTAAGAGGATTCATGGTTAATAGATGCTCGTAAGCCATTTGTGAATAAACTATTTTAGAAATTATACTACTTTTATGGAAAATATAAAAAATTATTAAACAGAATTAGTTTTTTTTTTTTTTTTTTGCTTATAAAAATTTTT